>NC_060902.1:5149285-5314285 GCF_014805685.1 Silurus meridionalis
AAACTGTGCTATGTAAAATAACACTGCAGCATCATCTTCCAATACAAATGAGATAATAAATCTTCTTATAGTATTTGAACAATATTGTTAAAATACAGCATAAGGGCAGCTATGCTATTATTCATAGAGCGGTGACGAAAAGGTATTCATAAACATTAAGCATTGAAATTTACCTGGAAAAAAAAAATGCCATGCATGAGAGCACTTATGTTCACCGAGCACTGAGCACTGAGAAGTGTATATTTCTTTATCTGTCACTGATTAACACTACATGTTTCTTATGGCACCTTGTAGTTATTTTTTAACACATTCACGATGCATCATGTTCTATATGAAAGATACTGGCTCAGTTTAAACACCACTTATTATCATTAAACAGAGTATGTTACTCATTTCAAAATCTGTACATACAATTATACATAGCGATTAGTACACCATAGATTCATTTCGAGTTTCTGGAAATAGAAAGGAAGACAGAGAGACGTGGTGGTGTAAAGAAGAAGTGCAGGAGAGCATAAGGAGAAAGAGGTTGGCAACACAGAATTGGAATCGACAGAGTGATGAGAAAAGTAGGCAGAAGTACAAGGAGATGCGGCAGCAGGTGAAGAGGGATGTGGTGAAAGCCAAGGAAAAGGCATACGAGGAACTGTATGTGAAGTTGGACACTAAGGAAGGAGAAAAGGATTTATACCGATGGAAAAGATGTGCTGCAAGTTAGAGTAAAAAAGGATGGAGATGGAAATGTGTTGACTAGTGAGGAGAGTGTGTTGAGAAGATGGAGGGAGTATGTTGAGCAGCTGATTAATGAGGAAAATGAGAGAGGAGAAGGTTGGATGGTGTGGAGATGGTAAAGCAGGAAATGGATAGAATTAGTAAGGAGGAGTAAGGAAGTGAGAGCAGCGATTAAGAGGATGAAGAGTGGAAAGTCGGGAGGACCAGATGACATACCGGTAGAAGAATGGAAATGTTTAGGAGAGATGGCAGTGGAATTTTTAACCAGATTGTTTAACAAGATTTTGGAAGGTTAGAGGATGCCTGAGGAATGGAGAAGGAGTGTGCTGGTACCGATCTTTAAGAATAAGGGAGATGTGCAGACCTGCAGTAACTACAGGGGAACTAAGTTGATCAGTCACACCATCAAGTTTTGGGAAAGAGTAGTGGAAGCCAGGCTGAGGGAAGTGACTATATGTGAGCAACAGTATGGTGTTATGCCGAGGAAGAGCACCACAGATGCATTATTTGCTTTGAGAATGTTGATGGAGAAGTATAGAGTCAGAAAGGTCAGAAGGAGTTGCATTGTGTGTTTGTGGATTTAGAGAAAGCGTACGACAGGGGCCCGAGAGAGGAGTTGTGGTTTTGTATGAGAAAGTCAGGTGTGTCAGAGAAGTATGTGAGGGTGGTGCAGGACATGTATGAGGACAGTGTGACAGCAGTGAAGTGTGCAGTAGGAACGACAGACTGGTTTAAGGTGGAAGTTGGATTGCTCTGAGCCCTTTTCTGTTTGCAGTGGTGATGGACAGGTTGACGGACGAGGTCATGATGATATTGTAATTTGTGGTGAGAGTAGGGACAGGTTGAGAAGAGCCTGGAGAGCTGGAGGTACGCAGTGGAGAGAAGGAAAATGAAAGTCAGTAGGTGCAAGACAGAGTACATGTGTGTGAATGAGAGGGAGAGCAGTGGAGTGGTGCGGTTGCAGGGAGAAGAGGTGGAGAAGGTGGAGGAGTTCAGGTACCTGGGGTCAACAGTGCAAAGTAATGAAGAGTGTGTTAGAGAAGTGAAGAAAAGAGTGCAGGCAGGGTGGAGTGGGTGAAAAAGAGTGATAGCAGGAGTGATTTGTAATAGAAGGGTATCTGCAAGAGTGAAGTTTATAGGACTGTGGTGAGACCTGCGATGTTGTATGGTTTAGAGACAGTGACATTAAGTAAAAAACAGGAGGTGGAGCTGGAGGTAGCAGAGCTGAAGATGAGATTTTCATTGGGAGTGACGACGATGGACAGGATTAGAAATAAATTTTTTAGAGGGACAGGGCATGTAGGACTTTTTAGAGACAAGGTGAGGGAGGTGAGATTGAGATGGTTTGGACATGTGCAGAGGAGGGACATGAGGTACATCGGTAGGAGAATGCTGGGGATGGAGCCACCAGGAAGAAGGAAAAGAGGAACACCAAAGAAGATTATGGATGTGGTGAGGGAAGACTTGCAGGTAGTTGCTTTAAAAGAGACAGATGTAGAGGACAGACTAGTATGGAGACAGATGATCCGCTGTGGTGACCCCTAATGGGAGAAGCCAAAAGAAGAAGAAGTTTTATTTTGAGTTTCTCATATTTAAGATCCGGTTTGACAAACTTCTAAATGCTTTCTAAAAAAGTGGATGCCCAATGTGCTTTTCTGGTCTGCCATTGTATTGTATTTAAACAAAGTTGGCATGGGCTAATAAAACTAATAAATCTTTCCACATTACAAAAATCTGCTCACTTTTTAGCAGGCCTTCTTGAGCAGATATACAGTGTTATAATCAGACATACCTGTTTATTAAGTACACCAACACAGACAACAAAGACAGTCTTACAATCTCAGGGAAATTAATATATTAAGTTGTCTAAGGTAGGGATTCCTTTATCCTAGAGAAAGAACTACATATAATCCCAACAACATGTTGCTCTCAGCTAATACCTGGCCGTACCTCTATATGACAGATGGAACAAGCCATGACAAATTTAATTTGAGTTACGTTAAACCCCTATTCCACACTCCCCAACCTTCTTGTTTGTGGGAAGAGCATATTGGAGCATGCTGTGTCCTCACCTTACACTGGCTTAAGCTCTGTGTCGAATTAGGTCAGCAAAAGCATGAAAAAGTGCATAAATCTTGATTTCCTGTCCTCTGCTTGGAGGCTGTAGCTGCTATGAATATTAACAATGACCTTGTGTATATAACACCCTCACTGAGATGCAGTATTGTGCTTTTTACATGATACAGGCATGCACTGCCTCTCCAGTGATTTTTAAGAGGGCAACATTATACATTTAAAGCAGTAAACTCGGAATACAATGATTGGTGTAAATTGTTATCAGAAGCTACTTGAGAATTTTTCGTTTCCCAAAAGTGATACATATCATCCTGTTCAAAAGTTTACAACCCATTTACTCTTAATTAATATGCTGCCTTCCTGAGAATCAGTAAATGTATTTTTTATGGGGGGTTTTTCCTTAAAAAACTGGTAGTTTAACTGCTCAGGACAAACAAAGGACTCATCAACAACTATCAAAAAAAAAAAAAAAAAAAAAAGTTTTTATGATCCCGCTTAAAAACAAAATAAAACTTTTGCAAATACTTTAAGCCAGGGGTCACCAACCTTTTTGAAACTGAGAGCTACTTCTTGGGTACCGGTTAATGTGAAGGGCTACCAGTTTGATACACACAGTTTTCAGTTTGATCTGAAATGACATATTTGCTCAATTTACCTTTTATTATATGTTGTTATTAACTTATGTGGTCACTACTTATGTGGTCCTTGCGGGCTACCTGGGGCCCGCGGGCACCACGTTGGTGACCCCTGCTTTAAGCCATATGACCTTATATATAAGTTTATGTAGTTTAAGAAGCAGACACTGAATGTGACTGAGTAATTGATAAACATATAATGCTCTAATTCGAAGTTACTTTGAACTCTCTAGCATTTAGGCGCACAAACACTTCAGTTTACATAATAGCAATAAGTTTGAAATATATGCTATTTTAAAAATATACAAAGCAACGTTATTGCACCACTTTAGAATAATTTAGTTGCCTTTGGGAAAAAGCTAACTTCAAATGTTTTTTGTTTAGCTAAATTTAAGTACAGCCCTGCAGGTATGCTTTTTTTTGCTATAATGTTCACTGGATAAAAGTTCCACAGAACTCTAATAAGGTTTGTGCAACTTTTCCAAAGTCAAATTCACTTTCAGAGGAAATAATCAGACTTTTTTTTCTTCTGCAGAACAGCTCAACAGTGAGTACATGGCATGCATGCTAAAGTATAAAGTATAAAAAATATGTTTTTTTTCTGCTTTTCCTTTGGGTTCTCAAGTTCCCTCCTTCCAGAAAAAAATGCCAGGAGTTGGATTGAATTTGCTAAATTGCTTTTAGGTATTAATAACTGTATGAATGTATGTATTCCTGTATGTATGAACAGTATCCCTGAAATATACAGTACATGATGCTCCCAGGATAGGGATCAGATTGAAAAACTAACGAATGGACTTGAATTTACAAAATGTACTCTATTAAGCTTGAGTATGCAAATGCCTACACATTGCTTAGTCAGTTAGCTAATACTATGGTAACTTTCAGTTTCTATATGCTCAAGGATTCATGTATGCATGCATGTGTATATTAAAGTTATTACACCAAATATGCATGTATTCAATCCTTGACCTAGTGTATTAATAACTGTATGAATGTGTGCATACATGGTGCATTTCCTCCCTATATATGATGTTCCCATTATAGGCTTTAGATCCAAGATGTAAAGAATTAAGCTCAAGTCTCCATATGATTTCACAATGCTTGGTTAATTATCAAATTCTTTGCTAACTTCCAGTTTGTATATGCTCGAGGATTCATGTATGCATATACAGTATCACAAAGTGTGTATTAAAGTTGATTAAATTACATCAAATATTGATGTATTCAATCCTTGACCTAGTGATCTAGCAGAATGTGGGGCATCTGGTAAATGCTGTAAATAAAATGCAGTAATCCATGTTAAGGTTTACATTAGCTCGACTTTTGTAGATTTACACACTTTTAGGGGTATATTGTACACATGAAAGTTTTTATGACTTTACAGGATTTTTTTACGAATGCCAAGTTTCTCGTCTAAAAACAATTTATTAATAAATCCATTTGTGTCCAGTTTGAGAAATGACAAAATCTTGACAAGGTCAGGATATTTTGAAGCTGTTTATATTACTATGCAGGTATAGAGGTGAGAATGACAAAAGGAGAAAGATACGTATTAAATATTTAGGGCTTTCCTTGAGGGCCCATATGCATCAATCCTGAGAAAGTGTCTGCTGTGGAAAACTCTTTTGTCCATTTTAGATTATTTTCAGACACATGGACATGTGCTAAATAGTTTTAGATATGTAAAAAGTACATAACAGCTCCAATAAATATATGTAACAATATGATATTTACTAAAAGGTATATAAATATTTTTTTGTGACATTTCTGACATTTCTGACCAACATTTTTTAAAAAATCACATCACAAGAAGGAAATTTATTCTGTGAGTAGGAAAACCGTACTTTTTACCTTGATATTAGGTTTTCTTGTTGAGAATCCTCGAAACCATCCTGAAACAAAAAGACAAAATGTGTTTAAAGTTTATTATTCAATTTACAGCCTGCTTTTTAATTGTTTAATTACAATGAGGTTAAATACAACACACTAGAAAGATGGTGGACATCATCATCATCAACAACACCAAAAGTTATATAAAACAAACAACTACTACTACTATATTATAACAACATAAGAATAATTTGAATAATTTTTATTCTTACAGTATTAGCAGTCGTAGTTCAACATTGGTTGTATTGTTGTTATTCATTTTTATTGTTGTTGTTATCCATTTTTTCCATTAGTATATGTGTTTCTCTTTATCGTACCATTATTAGTGGATTATAAGCCTGTATATTAAAGTAGACAATGATTCAATGTCAAATGATTATTTCCTCATGCTTCTTAATACTTACTTCCACTTACAGAGTCTAGATACTCATGGGATCTAATTAACAAGCGATGTAGATCTGCAATAAAATTTATATGAATTCTGTTCTCGCTCCCATTTAAAGACATTTTATTCCACATAATGGACCAAAGGTGTGTAATATTCATTTTGAGTAACAGAAGCAGAGAAGTTTAGAAGCTCTTATCAAATCATATTCAACCTTTAGCAGTGAAATTATCTATTTTCTATGTATGCATGCAAATGAAAAACATTTCGGAAAAGAAATTAAAGCATACAATACCGCACACAAACAATGATGGTGACTCATCCACATATAAAGTAATATGTTGTTGTTTTTTACTCTAGGTTTTAGAGAAAAATCTTCTCTCCAGATTGTGTCCTTTGAAATAAATACTTAAAAAACTATTTATACACATATCCAGATTTTTTTTAAATAGTGTTTTTTTTTAGCTTAATTAAATATGCTGAAAACAAAATGTTAGAATATTGGATTAGATAGACAAAAAGTGAGGTTTTGGTGGTGTAGCAGGTTGCGTTACAGTCCCACGGTTACGATTCTTAGCTATGGTTTCTGCGTGGCTTTGCCTATACCGTGTCCTTGTGGGTTTCCGGCATGTTCTCTGACTTTATGCCACCTCTCGAAAAACATGACAGTAGGTGGGGTCAGTTATTGTTCTAATGTATAAATTTATGTGACATTGCGCCTGTTAATAAACTGGTGTTACATCTAGGGTGAATTCTTTCCTCACACTTAGTATACCCAAGACAGGACTGGGAAAACTGGGAACACTGACCTGGATAAAGAAATAACTGAAAATAAAAAATGACGATACACACATGACTACCAAAGTCTTTTACAGTGTGTAAATTAGAAGACCACTGGTCAACCACCTGCCTTGTGTGTGCTCACACTGAAGCTTTACTTTGTGAAATCTTGAATATAACAAATCAGTTCCAATCTGTGTGGTCCTATGATAGCGATTTTTCTGTTTCATATTCTAGATCTGAACAGTCCTGCCCAGTGCCCAGTACTGTTGGGGAAGGCCCTGGATTCCCCTGGAAGTCACAATTTATTTACAAAGTACATTAAATAATCATTTATTTATAACCCACATTCAGAAACAATGACTGTTAAGAAAATGCTGTTCAGACCATTAAAGAAAGATGATTAAATCGAAAAAAGATTAAATAGAGACTTTATACTGAGGCAGTTCAATTCAGATGGTTTTTATTTGTAGAGCGCTTTTAACAATGGACATGGTCTCTAAACAGCTTTACAGAGATACAGTGATCATAAAGTTATATAAAAGAATGTATAAGTGTAATGCTCATAAGTCTGTTCCATTTAACTGTAGGTTTGTCCCTAATGAGCAAGCCAGTGCTGACTGTGGCAAGGAAAAACTACCTGAGATGGCATGAGAAAGAAACCTTAAGAGGAACCAGATTAAAAAATATCCATTCATTACATGTCCATCATTGTTGATGCGTGTGCAGTGATACGTGCTTAAATGCAAAACTGTTTATGCACAGTCAGAAGCTAAAAATAAATATGCTTTCAGGCGGGACTTAAAATCACCAAATTCGGTGAGGACTTGATATGGAACGGCAACTCGCTCCAGAGCATTAGTCCAGCAACTGAGAACGCTCTGTCACCCTTTGTTCTTAATCATGTCCTGGGGACAGTTAACTGAGTCTATATACTCATGGGATCTCATTAAGAGGTAAGAGGGAACTGTAACATTTTAATATTAAACCTGTTAATTTCTCATTCCTGCTTTAAAGGTATCTAACACACAATGGACTAAAAATGTGTAATATTTATTATTATAATTATTTATTAACAATAGTGATAAAAAAAAACCTTTAGAAGCTCTTATTCATTGTTCAAGTGGAACATTTTCAACCTTTTACCAGGATTAAGCAGGTACTGAAGACAAAATGCATAAATGTTTGCTGAAATTTGCTCCCAGGATACCTTGTCATTCTGAGTTGTACTTCTGCATGTTGATACCTGACTGCAGATTTAAGGGTGAATGTTTTTACTTGAAAGTATTTAAATTTCGTTTTCTTTTTCTTAAAGTATATTGTCTTTTCATTTGTACTTTGTGATCACATTAAAGGTGGAAAAAAGATTGTATTATTTATCTTTTATTATTTTTTACATAACACCTGTCTAGACATCTTTATATCCACTGAATGTCACAAGACCATGAGTTATCTTTCAAAAGCTAGACCACAGTTTATCTTCCAAATGATGGACTTCTAAGGCACAAAACAGCAAAGGCAATGTAGTACTCATGTATTTACTAATTTATTAAATTATTTACACTAAAAGCAGATGGCTGCTAATGTTGTACAGATAATAGAAGATTAGTATTAAAGCAACCACAAAAAATAAAAGCTACAAGGTTGACAAAAATTGAGGAACTAACTACATCCAATACTGCTTATACCCACAGATGCAGCATGCTCCTCAGTAGAAAAATATGTTGTTTATGGCGTAGGCTCTTAATTTTTTGTAACACAATATCAGTACTGTTAATATGTCTATATAATCAGCTCAAAGAGTAGATCATGAATTTGATTACACATCACAGAAATGTTTCATTGTTGGACCAAAAGCATTATGTGCGAATGTATGAAATGTTACTCATGTATTAAGGGTCAAAGGCAAGTGGTGCATGACATTCACATGCTCACGATGAAAGACTCAGAGTAAGAAATGCAGAGACATAAAACAGGCTGCTGTAGCAAGCATGTCATATTTTATCAAATTTTCCTCTCAATTACAGATCTATGATATTCCATCTTAAAAATCGCGAAAAGAAGCCATAAAGCATGCCTAGCCAATACCGCATGGCTATAGAGCACACCAAAGGACTCATTCTGAATCTAATTCATCCATAGGCTTAAGGTGCTTTTTAATCTTACGTATCAATTTCTCCACTCCTGGCCTTTGTCTGGAAAAGAAAAATTACCTGACTGCACAGACACTGAGTCGCTTATAATCGTGTGCTATGAGCTGTGGGCTCAGAGAAAGAATACCTCATGCATAGTCTGATTTACTACTGCTTAGTATGAACATACATCAGAATATAATGCAAATTTTTACTCAGTTTAATTTTGTTATTCAAAAATACATTGTTTAACAGACTCAACAGATCACATTGGGAACTCCATTTATAAATTTAAATCAGGAATTGTTTGGCCCACTTTGTGTTATGAGCAAAACAGCCCTTCATCCAGAAGAATATGCAGAAAAAGAAAATAGCATTAAAAAAAAAAGTGTGTGATAGACAGAGAATGAGAAAGATATAGGGAGAAAAGATAGGGAAAACAGGGAAAAAAGACAAAGGTTAAATTCACTAGAAAATTGGCAAGATTTTTGCGTAATTTTGGATGTGCTCTAATAACTTGGACACATAACACAGATCTAATCCCGCTCTGCTAACGACTTAACATTTTGATGCAGCTCCTTGCAATTGAGCGGCTACAAGAACGGCATGAAATATTCATAAGCGGGTGGCTGAATGGTATGCACCTGTGGCCATCTGTCCCAAAATGTAGATGCTACACCTGCTGTGTTAATTGTCCACAGTCCATCTTTGTTAACATTTATAGCACATGGCTTGTGACTGGTAGGAAATTATCCTAAAATTAAGTGTATCCCCATCAACATCAACTAGGTTTGTGCAAAAAATTTTAACCTCTTTACACGATCTCACAATGTCTAAATACTTGCTGTAATCTGGTTATATTACACAGAGCATTCTAAAATCTTTCAGACCATTTTGTCACATTTTGTTATGTTGCTGAAATGGTTTAAATTTATTTTTCCACAACAATCTACACTACATTACCCATAATGGCAAAGCAAAACAAAAAAAGATTTGCGATGTATTAGAAATATAAAAATGAAAAACATAATTTCTCAGACCCCTCACTATAGTACTTGAAATTTACCTCAGGCAAAGATATGGCAAAGACTACAAAGAAAATTCTCCTGCACTAAAAGCTCTTAAAATCCCTTTAGCCTTTATCATTCTTAAATAGAAGAAGTTTGGAACAACCCGGACTCTACCCACAAGTGGCCCCAAGTCCAAACTGAGCAATCAGGTGGGAATAAGCTCTGTTGTGTATGTCTATTTTATGCTAAAGCCAGAAAGACTGACTACTACAGAAATCCCAAGAATTAAATTATATGTTACATGCAAAGTGTTTTGTTCAAAATAAAAATAAAGTATTAATACTAGCATGCTAACCGTGTCATGCTTAATGAACATTAGCTATGTTGCCAAAGCAGAAAACATCCCCCTTAAACTTTTATTCACTCTCAGTTGGTTAAACGCTTCTATAGTTTCTAACACTTTTCAATGCTCTTTCAGAAAACTAGTGCTGTTGTGGAGATGCACATTAGCTGGCAGCAACAACTTTTAGTGATTATCACAAAACCGTGATGAACGACGGCTAACAGCGCAACTGAGACAAGTGTGACTGACACCTGATGAAATGTGTCGTCTTTTCCCCAACAGGGTTTCAGCAAAAGGACTTCTGCTGTCAAGTCTCGGCTGTTATTTGCAGTTCCAATAGTGGCAGATCTATCACAAAGTGTGGCCATCTATTTTCTCACCATTTCTGGACCTGAGGGATGATGCATGCTTTTTCTGTTTATCTCTTTGGCTGTTTACTTTAACACTTTTTACAGGAAACCAGAAACTCTGTGAAAAACTTTTAGAAAAGGCTAAAATATCGGAATGTTTTTTACAGCAGGAAGCTGCACGGACTCATCCATTTGAGTCTAATCCATAAATAAATGGACAGTAACTGTCTGCCTTCCCACATAGATGATTACAAATGGAAAAAAAAGAAAGAAAATTTCCTCTCAGAGTAGTTCAGCCATCTAGCCATCCTGTGTCATACCAATGCCAGATTTGTCTAAAAATGTTTCAAATGCTTCGATTTTCCAAGCATCCATTACTTTAGAAGCATAGGGCAGCAGGGAAATAATCGATTTACACAGTGAACTGCTTACCCCTACAATCAGAGCCCAGATTGTTCCATATTATGTGCTTATCTCACCTACTGACCCAGAGCTTATCCATCAAACTGCAGACACTTTTTTTTTTTTATTCATTTAGCCATAAACTTCTTACTTTCAGTATAATGAAACATCTCACAGTGTGGTCAATTCTAGTGTCACATTTTCATGATTTCCAAATGAAATTAATTTTATTTTTATTTTATTTTGTACATTTCTCCTTTTAATCTGCAGATTTGCTTCTTTGCTTGATTTCACACTTCATATATTAAGTACTATTATTACAGTATTAATTGGCTTTCTTTTTCTTCTTCGATTTGTCTGAAGGTTATGCAAACTTTTGCATCTAATAGTACTTGAATAATGAACATAGAAAAGAATATATATGGCCATATATTATAGTATATATTCACTCCTCACTCGAGTTCAACCTACTTTTAAGTACATATCTTTATATCTTGTATCTTGCAGTGATAGAACTGCAAATTTTACTTATTCTTTAAAAAGACAGTAATAATATTCAAAACAATGTTGTACAACTGCAGCAACACAAGATACACGAACACAATATTGGACATTATGCTTTAAAAGACTAATATAACAAACTGAATGCAACAGTACTGGTTTATCTTATTTAGATAACATTTAGATCATGAAAAAGCGGTATTAAAAAGTTTTTTAAATGACCATTTCGGCAGCGTTTAAGTGAAGTTAAAGTGAAGTATATGAATAAACATATATTTTATACAAACATATATTTTGCTCATTCACAATCAGAGTATTCCTATATCAAAAATATGAAACTTAATGTAAAACATTATGATTATTGTCACCATTACAGAAATTTGAATTAAACTATATTATAGGAGATCAGCAGGTGAGAACTAAGCAGGGAAGAGACATTCTGAAACCATTAGTCAGGCCAAAACCATTTTGACCAGTCCAATGATTTGGTTGCCAACTAAGCACACACAAATGTATCTGGTGTACATATATATATATATATATATATATATATATATATATATATATATATATATATATATATATATACACACACACAATTGTATTGGGTGTCTATGTAAGCTTTACAACTACACAAATCCATGCCATGCTTCAAAATTTAATAGAATGGTTTTTAGAAGAATGGAGGATAATACAGCAACAACCTGGCAACTCAATCTAGAGGGGGTTATCCAAAAAGCACATGATTTTCATTTTCAGGTGTCCACACACTTTTGACCATACAGGGTACGTATGCACTACACACTAGTTCACTGTCAACCACAAAAATGAAACCAATGTATAATGATCACATATGTGAAAGGAAAAGAAAATGTTGGAAGTGTAAAAGTAGTGCACTGACTGCAACATATTTCTCTCCCAATTACGAGGCAACACATCACTGAAAGACATCCTGGACTGCAAGCTACAAGTTCCAGTGCCATCGCTCATCCTGGGCCTGGAGGCCCTCAAATGTCAGACTGAAGCCATGAACAATGGCAGTAGACCAGAACGAGGGTTCTTTATGACTGACCTTTAAGCACCAACATACGGCCACAGACCCGTGTTGCTTTCGAAAAGCCCAAAGGGGCATAAAACCTACAGTTGTATATCCTTTATATTTTTATACCTTATCTCCAATGACACTGAAAAAAATTACCTGTACTTATTTTACAACAATTTGACAACATTAACAACTTTTAAAAATATATATTATTATTATTATTATATTATAAAAAGATTGTTCCATGATTGTCCTACAACTTTAAACATAACTGTAAATGGTTAAAAACAAACGTGCAGGATGGGTCTTTTTAATAAAAAAAAAAAAAGGACATGTATGTAGGACATTCACAGAACAAGATCGTTCCAGAATTGTTTTTGTTTGGCATGTTACAGAGAGAAACCACAAAGCCATCCATCAATCTCTATCCATCCATCCATCCATCCATCCATCCATCCATCCATCCATCCATCCATTCATCCATCCATCCTGAAGGCTTTTGTGTCAGAGACTGTAAAGTTGAACTTTTGACTGTTGCAAAGTGTCTTCTTCCAAAATAAGCTTCTTTGCACAAAAAAACACTTATTTGCACAAGAAAATTACAAATTTCTTTGTTTGGATTGTTATGTAGATCTACGTAATCTTTTAATATAAAACAAGCCAGTTATATTTGTAATTTGCTTGTAGCCTAAAATCAGTCCTAATCGTGCTGTTATAGGAAATTAAACACTGCTTTAATTAACATTGTTTATAGTAAATGAGTGTTTACAGATTCTTAGAGATGATATATCTAAACATTTACTTAATTCTGTATGACTGTAGATCTTAGACATATCTTAGAACAGAATCTACTGCACTTCCAAACAGTACACTAAACAAAAGTTTTTTTTCTGGTGGTACGAGACTAGCTTACCTTCACACTTCTCCAGGATCTGAACAGTTTCTCCAATCTCTAGAATCAGGCCATGAGCCAGAGAGCCACGGAAGCTGCAGATCACTGAGTAGAAGAGAAGAGACAGAAAAAAGAATTAGACATAAATGCCGTGATGTACTGAACACAGGGATTTAGTGATCTGACAATTATAAATTGCTGTTTATCACAAATATGAATGTAGTAATTTGATATTATAGAATTACTTTTTCTACTTTTTCTAATGGTACTTTTTTATTGCGGTTTTATCGATAGCAGTTATATAAAATAAGTCATATAGACTATAGAACACAATGACAAAAGGTCTACAAACAGTTTATTGGAGATATTCATACAAATAGTCACAGGCAAACACTTATTCAATATTAAAGGAATTGCACAATCCGAGGTGGGCAGATCTCTTTTTTTTTTTTATTCCTTATTTTTTTCTTATTTTTGGATTTTGACAATAAAAATGATCAGATCATAGAGAAATTACATCTGGACTAATGCAGAATGTAGGAATTATCTTGCAGATAAAAATATAATTAATACATAAATGGTTTGCTGTAAAAGGATTTCTGTAAAAGGATTTCTGGTTCTTGTTTTTTGCCCCACAAGTTTATTAGCACTACTATGGGATTTTTTATAAGTGCTCATTTATTGAAAAACATAGCTGGGTCTACATCTGCACTACAGCCCCTTATTTTCGAACCCTCAACCATCCTGTGAATCAACAACTCTGGAATTACTCTGGACTGCCAGATTGTTTTTTTCCCAGATTCTTTCCAAAACTATTAAGAAATGCGTGAAAGCTGACGTTATCCACGAGCAACATCCTAATATGTGTATGTGCATGTCTCAACATCTCATTCACAAAAACTTCACATAAAAAAAAAAAAAAAAAATCAGTAGGTATTGGTAACAAAGATTAAAAAAAAAAAAATTAGGATTATAATTCATTATTAATATTTAGGACCTTAATTTAATCCAAAAAATTGTCGTGTAGTTCAATGATACAATGTTCACTTTAGCAGAACAAGATTTAATGATGTGCTGTTTTGGAAAATAATCAGCTGTGATTCATATCGTTTCCATTTACACCAATCTGATTATTGTCTGTAACTGCACACCCCTGTGAGTTTTCTAATTTCCTTATGTGTTGCCTGCAGTTATGTATATTACCTGATAATCTGTTTACTTCACAATTTAACTTTGCCAAACTTGTTAAATTGCATCTGTAGCTCTCTCTGTCCCACAGCCATCTTGTGAACATTTGGTGAAACTTCTGTGTAACTTCTCAAATGGCTCAATACTTAGAACATCATCTGACTCACTTTGGAAATAAATGATCCAAACATTTATATTATAAATAATAATATTAAATATGAATAAAGAATATTTAAAGCTATTCTAATCAAGACAATAGTCAGTTGCTGTTTCATCACCATTAATGCCAGTATCAGCATTGTGTCTCCAGGAAAGACCCAAGTGGTTTGGATTTAAATGAGATTAAATCAAACAGCAAGTCTTTTGTTTAGTAATCCTACTTAATGCCTTTTTCATTAGAGCATTTAGATTTAGCAGACAGGGGGTACTGTCTTTATCTCGTTCATTTAGTTGCATTCATGACATCATGTGATTTGTAATTAGGCCACAAACACTTTTGGTTTAATATTTAATGTTTGTTTGGAAGTGCTGCAGTAATTTCCAAGAAAAACACTGAAAGAGGTTCTGATGGGAATCTGTAAATATTTAAAAACAGCATTAAAAGTGCCTTTTTTCAACAAGAGGTCTACTTTAAACATCCTGTAGCCGGACCTAAGTATAAAGCCTTCAGAGTGACGTTGTTATATTGCCATTCATAATGTGGAAATTAGGTACCAATAAAAGGCTGCACTGCACTGGAACACAGCAATGAACCCAGTCAGCCATTAGTGACTTACTGTATATAAACTCTTGTAAATAATAAATAAATAAAAATATTCTTGCAATTTTCAGCTCAAACCATTACACTGTCGAGCAACTGATACAAATCAGATGTTATTGTCTCATCTAATCCCACAACTAGCCAGCAGTGGGCAGGGTGGCTGTTCATAGAAGCAAAGAGGAGGGTCAAAATTAACAGCATGGTTTGAGAAATTATTGCATTTCAATTATGGAAAATAGATCATCAAATTAGTATTCATTACAGAATCCAGGAGCAGCAGTGACCATGATGGCACAAGGAAACCGTGCTCGTTCTCTGGGGACCCCATTTTTTTTATGTCTTCATCAGATGTTCATCGAGGGCTGTAAACCTTTTAGATTTCAAGCCTTTTTAAAAATGGTTTCTTTTTAATACTACGACCTATTGCATGTTGCTACCATGGTAATAGTGGTTGAACTAGAGTTAACTGGATTAAAACACACACACACACACACACACACACACACACACACACAATGTCAAAGTCATCACAGTGCATCCGGAAAGTATTCACAGAGCTTCACTTTTCCCACAATTTGTTGTTACAGCCTTATTCCAAAATAGATAAAATTCAAAATTTTTCTCTAAATTCTACAAACAATACCTAATGACAACTTGAATTTTTTTTTAAATCTTTGCAAATGTATTAAAAATAATTTAAAAATGTATATAAAAAAAAGAATTTACATTTACATTTTGGAATAAGGTTATAACATAACAAAATGTTGTTGTTTTTTTAATACACTATGGCCCCAAATCACAGTTGCAAGTTTTCTTTTGGGGAACTGCCAGTGCCATCATAATGCTCCACTATATTACTACTGTAGCAAAGTAAAGCAAAGTTGTTTGATGATCATCTGTTGAGGAAATCATAGTCACTTGCTCTCACCTTAACTTCTAAATTCCCTGACAGCCACTGTGTGTATAAACATAACCCAGATTCAAAAATGCTATAAAACATAAAATGCACAGGATTGTTTAAAATACAGCGAGGAATGCTTGCGCTTGTCCTTTTTTGCCCATGTGTTTTTGTGTGTTTTTACAACTGCTTTAATTTTGGCTTTGGTTCTGTCCTAAAACCTGTTATATCAATGGTTTGCTTCTCTAATGTGTGCACCTGTTTTGTGTTTAGCACTTAACTAGTTAGTCTATTATATCCTGCTGTTTCTGTAGTTTTTTGCAAAGTTATTATTTTTTTAACATTTAGTTCAGAGTTTTGTCATCCACTTTTTCTATATGGGTTTTCTTTTGTGCCTGGATTTGCCATTTGTTTCTCACCATCACTCACTGCATTTTATATGAAGAAAAACCTGAACCAATGATCCAGCATTTGTGCTTCAATTGTTGAGCTACAGTTACATTTGCAGTATGTTTTCTATCCAAACTTAGGTTGTGTTTAAATTGGACATGTATTTTATGATGTCTTATATTATCTTTCATGAACATATTATCTTTGCTCAACAGCCAGCAACAAGTATACAACTAAATAATCCTAAAACAATGACAATTAATTTAATTGAACAAAACCCAGTCTAATGATATAACCTTCTTTGGTTTGTTGTGTTCTGCTTGCAAATCAGTTTGCTCTCTGTTTTGGTGTTGAAATTGATATCGTCATTTATAATAGCATATACTTTAATTAATTGTAATTAATTAGAAGGACCTCCAAACTTCTTGTCTGAAGGCTTTTAAAGTGGCATTACCCGTGCTTATTGTGCATTTTTGCTTTTAATAAGCTTGATTATCATGAGCTGCTCTGATTGGACAGAGTGGCACAGTACACTGGTCATCTCAGCTACTGAACCTTCATCTTCACACAGAAAGCAAGTCATAAAAAACTGTATTCACAATACATAGGTGATCCAGAGCCATTCGTGTCACTTTTACACCTTTAGTCCTGACACATACATGGGTGTACAGTACAATGACACACCTGTAAAATCACAAACTCACTTTGGTAAGCTTAATAACTACATACATTTTATTTGTGTATTTTATGGGGGGGTTTCTTTTAGTTTCAGTATTTTTAGTATGTTTGTTTTGCTTTTGTTGTTGTTTTTTCTAGTGTTTTGTTTTTCTGACTACTTTTTTTTCTTTTCTTTTTGTTTAGCTTTGCTTTTTTACATTTCTTGGTAATTTTTTTTTTTTTTTTTTTGGTTTAGTTTGAAGTTTGCTTGTTTTTTTTTTTTTGTTTTTTTATCCTGTTCTCCAGTGACTGATTCTGTTATTAAAATTGTACTAAATCTGTACAACACTAGATGGCAGTCTGATTAATGCCCATTAGAAAATCTCAACCTCTCTGTCATGCCAAGTCTCTACAGAAGAGTATTCTCTCTCTCTCTCTCTCTCTCTCTCTCTCTTTCTCTCTCTCTCTCGCTCTCTCTCTCACACACACACACACACACACACACACACACACAAACCTTTTAAGCCTATCTATTAACATCAAACTGAGTTTTGTCTGCTGTTTACCAACTAAAAAAATAAAAGTGCACAAGCGTCACAATGACTTCATACTGTTAGTGATAAATATACTACTCCAGTGAATCTTTCGCTTACATTTAGAGCCGAAAACTGCATAAACGTACACATCGAGAATAAGTGTGCTCTAAAATGCGAAAGGAACTAAATGTATGTGCTATTGATTTAAAAGTATGTGTAGCAGAAGGCTTATGGAAACTGAA
The DNA here is from genome assembly GCF_014805685.1 of Silurus meridionalis. Taxonomy (NCBI): domain Eukaryota; kingdom Metazoa; phylum Chordata; class Actinopteri; order Siluriformes; family Siluridae; genus Silurus; species Silurus meridionalis. Next base: position 5,167,130 of record NC_060902.1, read on the forward strand.
CTGAAAAATTCTTATTGCAAATTATTTAAATTAAACATGCACATTTATGTATGACTATAGACAGGATCTTATTTCCTCATGCTTTTTGTTTGAACAATTAATAATAAACATTTGAGGCAATTAAATGCTTAAAAGAAAATAAATATACTACACATACAGAATCAATAACATACTCTGTATAACAAGTGTATGAGCTGGTTAAGAGTCAAAATAATAATGTTTTTTCCCTCCTTAAAACAATTTTCCAGAAACTTACCAGATTAAAGGAAAATTTGACGAATTTTGAAAGTGTATTAACTGAACTTTGATGATTTGTTCAAGGAAAACCTTAAAATAAAGAAATAAGACAAGATAGCAGATATAAAAGATAAAGTAGATATTGGACATTAGTTTTAGTGCTCATCTGAAGGCTATTTAAATGAAATATTTAAAGTTTTATGATGAAGAGTTGATACTTAACACCATTTGACAGTTGAAGGATGAGGGGGATATTTGCCTGCTGATACTGATCTGAAACTAGGGGCTGGGTTTAGACATTACTTAGATAGGTAATAAAATGTTTACATTATATTCCAAATACATTATATGATATTTTTCCCATGTTTCCATATTATCTACTGTAAATAACTGAAACAGAAAAAACCTGAATACTTTAAATACCTAAATACTTCAAACTGCCAGTTATCAACCCCCCAATTAAGAAACCTGACCTTGACCTTTGTCAGCTGTCCAACTATAGTCCAATATCAAACTTCCCCTTTATCTCTAAGATTTTAGAAAAGGCTGTAGCACAGCAGTTTTGCTCATATCTACTGTACTGAGGAATAACATTTTTTGAAACGTATCAAGTCAGGATGTAGGCCTTATCATAGCACAGAGACGGAGCTAGTTAAAGTGGTAAATTACCTGTTATTGGCCTCTAATCAGGGTTTTGTCTCTTTACTTGTTTTGCTCAACGTTTGATCATCCTATCCCCCTTGCTGGACCAGAGACTGTTGTTGGAATAGAGGGAACAGATCTCTCCTAGCTTAGGTCTTATCTGACTGATCACTATCAGTTTGTTGATGTAAATGGTCAGTTCTCCACACTCACTGAGGTAGATTTTTCTTAGGTACAAGAGCAGATTTGTAGGATCGTGTATAGAGTGTTTGGTGAACTGGGATATTTGAATACTTTTATCCCCTCACTTTCACGTGCTTACTCAGGTTTGTTGACGGTGGTGTGATGGGCCGTCTCTTATCCCAGAGATCCCTCATGTCTGTGTTACCTTCTGGCTCTCCCTTTTACTTATGCTGCTATAGCGAGTTCTGCCGGAGTCCCCAACTACACAGTGTCCTTAACTTTTATACAAAAATAAGGAAAACTAATAATCCATATCCTTCTCTCTCTCTTTCTCTCTCTATCTCTTTCTCTCTTACTCTCTGTCAGTGGAGTTAACATGCTCCTGAGGTTCCAGTGACCACAGTTCCTGCCCCTCTCCTCTCCTCTCCTCCGATCTGCCCACTTCGTCCTGGCATGCCTCTGGATAGTGTTTTCTTTCGATTTGAGGCCACTCTGTGCAGCTGGGGATGGTTTCTCATCAACGCCCTGGGGATCCATGAAATTACAGAGTAAGAACAGTAGCTTTGAGGATTTGGATTTGGACTGTAGTTAATGTCAACAGTCTGCTACACTGACTCAGGACTACAGTTTGCATCGGATCACCATCATTGCACACCTCAACATGGTTTATCTGTAATAAATGGACATTCAGTGCCACCCAGATGAGGATGGGTTCCCGTTTGAGTCTGGTTCCTCTCAAGGTTTCTTCCTTATACCATTTCGGGGAGTTTTTCCTTGCCACAGTCGCTACCGGCTTGTTCATCAGGGACGAACTTACACATAAAGAACATCTTATTCATTTTTTTATCACCACATTATCTGTGTAAAACTGCTTTAAGAGATCATTGTTAAAAGTGCTATACAAATAAAAATGAATTAAATCGAAATAAATGTTGGATCAAGTTTTAAGGGTGACTGACCAAAAGCCATTAGATATAAGATTTAAATTCATCAGTGTGCCGAGTCAGCAAAGGATTCGTTGCGACTCACAGGTGGTATTGTTGCCTACAAACACGGTTGCCATTCACAATCTGCTTTGCAGCCTATAGTCATGGCCGTCATGGACTACAACACCCCACACACACAAACTCTCACATGACACAGTCACCACCAAACTGATCACACACAACTAGACTCAATTACACTCCCACACACCTATACTTTCTAAACACACTATGATGCTATTCTTGACTTATCAAGCCTTACTATTATGTTTATTAATACTAGATTCTTGTTGTATTTTTTCTTCATTCTTGATTTTTGCTCCTATCTACCCAAGTCTGTTTTCTCATGGCTAATTTTGCCTATGTATCTTGTATTTGTCTAGCGATATGGACTTTATGAGAGTGTCAGGATCTTCTGGTTCCGTGGTGTGCACTTCCGGGTCGGCGGCCATCTTGCCGTTTTTCCCTGCGACTCTCTGTATTTAAGGACACCTGAGATTTTAGCTCGGGGCCAGATTATTTTACCGGCTCCCTAGCCCCTGAGATTATTTTTGACACCCTGCATGATCCTGATCCTGATCCTGATCCTGTTTCTGACATCTCTGGTTTTGAACTCTGGACTGGTTTTTGGTTTGTGTTTCTGCCCTCCCTGTATTGCTCAGTTTGCTGGCTTTGTTTTTTTTTGGACTCTGTTTTCGGTTTTGTTTTTGTCTTCCCTGCATCACCCTGTTTGCCTGTGTGTTCAACCCTGGACTGTTGTTAGATTTAGTTTTTGCCTTTGCCCCAATGCTCTGTTTACTTTTTTCAAAGCCTGTTTTCTCCATACCCCTGTGACATCCTGCATTTGGGTCCTTTCAGTCACGCTCCAGTCACCTGCAGAGTGATCTAATCATTACAGAAATAAAGTCTAATTGCTAGTAAACTTGATGAATATCAAAAGCACTTAATTGTCTAAAATGCCTTAAGATTATGTAAAGAAAATGTACAGTATCTCCATAGCACAGGGACAAAAATTATCCATTTAAATAATTTCTGGGTATACCCTTGTTTACTCCCAACTGGTGATTTAAACCCATAGGGATGCTGTAATCCTGGTGTGAAAACACAATGAATAGATACCAAATGCACAATATTGAATTCTCCACCTGATATTGCAATTGTGTGTCATTAAATAGGAGTGTTGCTATATTTGTAGCACAATTTATGAACACACCTGTAACTATTACTTGCAATAGTTGGTGTTTTTCAAAGTCTTTGTTTAACTAGGTAATAGTACATTAATTGTAGAAGAAACGAGAATAACCAACTTCAGATTGATATCATGAATTTTCCTGGATAAGAGTGTCAATGTTTGGCACCGCATGTGGTCTTTACTTTCTAAAAATAAATCTCTGCATTTACGTTTTTTCTTAAATTTTTCTTAGTATCAGGACAAAGTAAAAATGATCTGGTCCTTGTCCAATCTTAAAATTAGTTAAGTACAACCTTAGATAAACATCACGTCCGGTCAAGTTTATTTCTATAGCGCTTTTCACAACAGACATTGTCTCAGAGCAGCTTTACAGAATTTTAAGAGTAAAGGTGAATGATGTGTATTTATCCCTGATGAGCAGCCATGGTGACTGTGGCAAAAAAAAACTCCCTTAGAGTTTTCATATTCAGAATGTATAATATATCTGGGTATGCATATTTAGTAGTATATTTGATGTAATATTTAGTAAATGTTGGTATACATAGTTGTCCCCAGACCAGTTCAGAATAAATGACCAATGCAATGCTAATAAGCCATGATATTTTCATTCTGCTGTGCATTAAATAAAATGTGGAATTATGAAAACTCCTAAATGAACTGAATTCCTATGTGATGGTTACAAAAAACATTCGGATTCTTATGTTGCTGTGCAAGTTAGCTCTTTGTTTACAATGCATAACTGGCGCACCCTCCTCTTCTCTTTGTGTGTCTGTGTGTGTGTGTGTGTGTGTGTGTGTGTGTGTGTGTGTGTGTGTGTGTGTGTGTGTGTGTAAAGGAAAATCAATTGCTTTGTGAATGAAATATATGTTGGCCAGTAAGCATGCTCTGTCATGGTTAATGCCCCAACTCGATATGGCAGACTGAAAAGCAGACGAGTACAAAGCAATAGCCACAAACTAATGAAATAAGTTGTTGCAAAAGTACCATCTAGATATGCTGGCAAAATATTGTAATCTGTCTGCCATGCAAAGTAAAACTGAAATGATGCACATGTTATGCATATGTTTACGCTCTAGTATATGATGTATAGTTATATCCAAAAACTGTAGATGAATCCACTTAATCATTTGCAAAGGTTAAAAATTAGGACAGCATGGTAGTAAATATTGTATGTACTTTTATTTTATTTGAAAATCCAACCTAGTCCTAACTAGTGTCAACATATACAATGTAAGGCTAAAGGTTTATGGAGAGTTGACATAAACAATTGTCTGTCCTTTTTTTAAAATGAAATGAGTTTGTCTACTTTGCTGTTATAATATCCTTCACCCTTATCAAAAGGCTTTTCACAAGATTTTTAAATGAGCATTAGTAAGGTCTGGGGTGCAGTCAGCATTCTAATTCAGCGCAAATGTTTTCAATGGGGTTGAGGTCAGGACTTTTTGCAGAACACTCGAGTTTTGCCAGTACAACGATGGCAACTCATGTGTTCATAGAGCTACGAGATTGTCATGCTGGAAAAAGTTTGGGTTTTTTACCTTATCTGAATTGAATTTGCAATGCTAGCACATACAAAAACTCCTTTAAAATTTATTAACAATATACAATATAAAATGTAAACATTTGAAGTAACAACCTCATAAAGATTAAATTCTTACTTATAGATCATACTGTATATATGGAAATTTCATTATGCACATTACTGAAGGTCAGGTATTTTGCTAATACTTTTAAAGTCAAGTAAAGTCAAATTTATTTCTATAGCGCTTTTCACAACGGACATTGTCTCAAAGCAGCTTTACAGAATTTAAGAGTTAAAACAACAAAGGGAAAACCGAACCTAAGCTGCCAGATAAACACAGAGTTAATTAATCCACTGCCACAAATAGAGACAAACACATTCACATTTAGCCCTGCTTTAACTGTCACAAGAAAACATCCTTGATGCTTACCACTCCATAAAATAGCAAAAATCTACCATTATTTAAATTCTTAGGGGTGTTCGTCTGTAATGAATGGAAGAACTTAAAAACATTACCAGGAACAAGGGATTTCTCTAAGAAACCTGAAAGGCCTATAATCTCCAAATCTGTATTTGTCTAAATTGCCAACCAATGAAAAGTTTTCACTCTAGCAAAGTGAAGATATCGATCTACTAGTCATAGGCCAAACTCCAACCTCTGGCCTAAGCAAGACTGTCATGACAGGGATGTTAAAATAACTTTGCTGGTTGATTCTGAGGGGGAAAAAAGCATTTACGAAACGTTCAACCAGAAGGTCATTTTGAGTATACTTCAGAACAAAGAACCTGACCAAGGCATGGAGGGTACGTTTTAGGGTGAAGTAGGCTAAAGCATTTTGAAGGGGTTGAAAACTTAAAGTTCAGCCTTGCTGTTTTGTCCAGTGCCCTTAAATATGACACTTCTTTTTCTTTACAGCTCTTGTTATTTCTCAAAAGAAATCTTCATTAAACACTGGTTGCTATATTTAGACACAAGTGACAGGTTTTTATGTGTTTCTTTAGATATGATTACATTTCTACCCATCTGAACATTGAACAATAAAGAAATCAATAAGACCAATTTTACAATAGTTAAAATGAAATTTGGTTATGAAATATCAATGCTATCTTACTGAAATGCCACTGGAATCTGAGTCACTGATGGCAGGCATGTTTTTTTGTACTAAAGTGATAATTAAAGTTACAGATTATAAGAATGATGCACTCATGAAAGCTTTAATGCTTCCCAAGCAATTAGATCACCATATAAAATAATTGTGCTAGAACAAATTTCAGCTCAGTCCGTATGAGGCTATCTGATTTTAGCACTCTCCCAATGTATGATCACTCCTCACATTTCCCGCCAAGTTTCATTTACTTACATCCAAGCAATCATAAGTTACAGCTTATTGGATAAATGAACAAAATGAATAAACCTTCTGTTAATTAATTATGTGAATTATAATATATTTATTATATTCAAATTATATATAATATAAATTAAGCCCTATTCATTGACCAATTTTCTGCATGATTTGTTTTAAGAGGAATAAAAATCCTGTTTGAGTACCTTGTGCTTGGACCCCTAAAAACAAATAATTGATTTTTAACATCTGAACAGTCAGAAGATTTTTTAATATCCTGTGATAGCAGCTCTGTCAATATTCATAGATCAATATTAATCGTCTGTCAAAGCATGCCCTATCATATTTTATTCCTTACTTATATTTACCCACCAATCAGACCATTTTTTATGTTTAATACATCACTGAACCAACAATCAGGGCACTTATTTTCAGCATGTAGGTCAAGCACACACAAAATTTGGAACATGAAATTACTATTAAGCAATAAACGTAAAAACCCAGAAAGCAGAAAAGTAATTTTTGTTTTGGATATTGTTCTATGCCAAATACAACAATTGTAATAGGAAAGATGTGAATGAAGTGAACTTAATTCAATTAAATTCACTCAACTAAACCACTCTGTGACACTTATCAACTATTATTTACATAAACATTAATACAGCAATCTGACAATTTCATATCAGGTCAGACCTCCAAAATGCAACTGTGTGTAAAAAATTATTGAATGTCAGACTTGGCAATTTTTGATGTGTAGGAGGTCTGCAATTTTACATTAAAATATTATGTTATTGCTCAATAATGTAACAAATAATCCATAGGCAGATGAGGCAATAAGCATATATATTATATCAGGAATGATTGACAGCCCTGGCCCATTTTCCAAATCTCCTGTAATGTTTCAGCTGGTATTCTCATCTCCACTGATATTCCCGCATGAAAAGAGGCGCTGACGTGGCATTGTTGATTTCTATCACAGTAATTGGAGAAGGTTTTGAGTTCATTCAAGTGAAACACAATCTACCAAGATAAAAAAAAAACAGGGCTGCATAAGGGAAAAAAATTGTTAATAAGGCTGCATTATAGCATATGTTATCAATGTTGGCTTTAACACCTGACATGTGGTTGCCTAATAGGCTGATAGGATTAAATGGGGAGAATTATGATTTATTATGTCATATTTAATAATCATTAATTTTGTAAGGATTTAAAAAATGTTATATGTTGTGCTATATACATAAGAGTACAGTTGTTTTTGGTTGTTTTATTTGTTAAATAAGGTACAACGCTGGAGTTTCTTTTTTTAATGTTTGGATAAAAAAAGGACGTCGTGAATAAATTTGTGTTGCGTTGAAGGTTTTAATTTCTCCATTTATATTTCTTATTTTTAATAAAAAAATGGCCACAGAAATTTTTTGTGATTTTTAGGCTTCAAGAGGTTTTAAATCTAGATTCTATTAGAGAGATAATTAGCAAACCGAGCAACCAACAGCTTGATTGTATAACCCAATACTATGAAGCCTTTTTAACAAGATGCTGTGGTCAACTGTGTTAAAAACCTTAAGGAAAAAGAGCTGAACATGTCTTTTTACAGTCTAAAGCTTCAAAACTGTCATTGGTCTTTTTTTGCAGCAGCAGCAGCCACAGGAATAGTACTGTGTTGTTTCCAGAGACCAGACAGAAAAACAGACAATACAATGTTCCTTTCCATAAATTGCTTCAGGTTTTTTTTATCATGATATACAGGTAGCTCCTTTGTTATTCATAATTGAAGAATCCTCACCTTTGAAATGTGGGAGAATTAGGTTCAGGAAACATTTTCTTAGTTTAGAAATATATTATTATCTCTAAATATGCACTTGGGGACAAAAACGACTTATGGGCTTCTTTATGCAAGTCAATGGAAGAAAAAAAAGAACACACAGGCTATGATAGTTCTTAGAATGCTGTATTTTCCTGGTTTCCTTTTCTGTCTTTGACAAGAAACTTCATGAAACATTTACAGAGCTCTATCCAGCAACAACATGCCACTTTATCAGTACTGTTCCACCCTGGCTCTCCAAGAAGCAGCCGAATGTGCTTTATTGCACAGGAGTGGTAAACACTTTAGTTTTTTAGTGCTAGCTGTGGACAAATTTATTTATCACATACAAATGTTGTCTTGATGTGGAAAGTATGTTTGGCCAACCTTTTTTTTTTTTTAAACCATGATTTCTAAAGTTTGAGCACTTCCGCTCTTTACTTCCACCATTTCAGTTTGGAACAGGCTAAAGTAAATCCATTCACTCATGAAAATGAGAGTCCTGGATGTCCAACAACATTCCAGCAATGTACTAAAAAATAATAATTTGGTGAAAAAAAGCTGAACGTTTAATTTAAGTAAAGGCAGTGTCTTGTTTGATGTGAGAGTAGGGAGAGTAGGGGGAAAGTATTAAATATGTGGGATGAGATTCAGAAAAGAGGAGTTTCTGATGGCCAGGCATGGCAAAGCAAGCTTCTGTCTCTTATATGCTAGTTTTACTGAATGACCAAAGGCAATATACTGTATTTTTAGATACTTTATCAGTATCAATACAAAAATCTATAGTGTGATGTTGAAATCTTTAAAGAAAAACATTTACAGATCTCATTAAAATGCAACAAAAATATGGTTGAGGCAGTGCTAGATAACTATGGTGCTCACACAAAATATTTCACTTAGGGTGTACTCACGTTTGTTGCCAGCTATTTTGACAATAATGGCTGTATGTTGAGTGATTTTCAGAGGACAGTAAATCTGTACTGCTGTACAAGCTGCACATTGACTTCTCTGAAATATTCCCAAGTTTCAATTCTATATTATTGTCCGTTGAGAAGATCTACTAAAATAGTTGCTGAAATGTGAGGGGTGTACTCACTTTTGTGAGATACTGTAACAAAATGGAGGCCAAATTAAACATTCTGAAATATATGTATTTCACTCAAGGTTTATATTTTACATATTAAAAAGTATTTCATATTCAATAAAGAAAAGAATGCAAATAGAAATAGAACCATCTGTTCTACTGGTTGGAGAATTATGGAACCATTGTGTATACACATCAATACTGTCAAGCATGCAATAAATACATAATACATAACACATTAACAGAAACCCTTATATGGTATGGAGTGTTTCCTTGTACATGCACATTAATCATGCACAGTCTATGACAGGAACATTGAGAGAACCCCAATGGTAAGTGAGTCAAAAGCAGGACACACACATGTTTAAGTTAAATATAGACCAAAAATAGGTTAGCTTACATTAATTCACAATGGAGGGGTAATACACAATCGAAGATGCTTAGATGCTAAGCAGTGTGGTTATATGCAGCTGTGGAAGGCTCTTTGCTTCAGGGTCCTGCTGCAGTCAGTTAATCAGATTAACTTACTGACCTAAATAAATTGTGCTAAGCCGCTTCGAAAATAAAAACATTTCAGCCTATGTCATGAGGTACGTATAAACATTGATCTTCTTCGGAATACCTTAATACTACCCAAGATTCAATGTGACGCCATCATTTATAATCTCAATTATAACCCTTTCATAAATCACTGTCACACACTATCTGTATGGCCATTTTTTTACTTAAAATCAATAAATTAATAAAACAAGATGCAACTGCATAAACTATGCAAATACTTGTCTATAGTGGAGGTCAAAACACAGACAGAGAAAGACTCAAATAGACATTCTTATAATAGTCAAACATTTGTAGAACAGGTGAACGTAGCAAGGCATTACAATTCTTACAATACAAAGAGGAGACAGGACTGAAATAGAATTAAAATGCAAACATGAACAAATGTGTTCATAAAGAAGAAGAAAAATAAGAAAGATGACATCACTATGCATCACTATGGCAATTCTACTTTGTCTGTTAAAAAAAAAAAAAAAAGGTTTCGAGATTTTTTTCCTCACTTTTTTCCTTATTGTGTGAAAACCAAAACCAAAATGAATATAATATTTAACTCATTGATCTCTAGTGCAATGATATATTTAATTAAAAAAATTCATTCTGGTTCAGCAGAACATCATCTATGTCAATGATTTTGCAAATGAAATTACAGGATATGTCATGCTATACAGCTTATCAACAAATAAAGATGTCAATTTCTTTTAGAGAAAATTTAATATACCCATTTTCTTTTAAAATGCATCTTATAGGATTCGAATTTGACTCAGATCTTGTATGAAGATCTATAATTTTTCAGACTAGTATGGTTTAGATACAGATAATAAAAATAATAACAATACATTAGATTACATATTCCCATTGATAATACCAGTGGTGGGCTATCAGGGTCACCAAAGCCTTCTCTGCTGGCCTAAACACTATCAGAACCACTGACCTACATTTACAACCTAAATTCTAATATTTGTTCCAAGAAATTGTATTAATTTATTCACAACAGTTTATTCTCTTTATTTCAGAGTGTTTCTTTTGGCTGCACTGCTTCCAGTACGTGTATGTGAATGTTAGATTTTTTGTTCAATCAGATTTAAGCCTCTATGTGCTGCCATGTCAATCTAATCTGCCCAGGGCCTTCATAGTCAGTACTGCTGGCCAATGTACCTTAAACTATATTAGCAATGGGTCTGTTTCTTTAAACAATCAGATTTCCTCACAGCATATTGTCAGCATTTTCCGTCCTCTGATTGGTTGTTCAGAGACAAACCGTTACAGCGAAGTTCGACTAGCGATCAGCAAACATCAATACATTTGAGTTAGAATTTTTACACCCACAATATCTGAATTTCATTATAGATTATCATAATACATAATTGCAGAATCATCCTAGCCATATACATTTAATATGCACATTGCTCAGAAACTGCAGTTACTTTAGCAGAGGAAAAAAATTCAGCAGATTAATATCATGCTTTTTTGTTTTGTTGTAGCAGAGGCACACCATGATAAATGAAACAACATGCATGTGTGATTGAGAGTTTTTCCTCTTTCCCTTTTATTTTATTCAATATAGTGATGTTTTAGGGTTTTTTTGTATTCACTGTAATTTCTATCCACATGCCTCAAGAAGGAATGAGAGCATGAAGCATTTCAGAAGGAGGTACTTTCCACAAGCAATTAGGGCTCTGAATAGAACCTCTAATCAGCCATAATCTCCTTTATCTCAGTTTTGTGGACACATATCCACTAACATCCACTATTTGGACACAAGTATTAGTACACTGTCCCTGAATTTCCTGCCATTTGTGGCTCTTTCCTAAATTGTTACCACAAAGTTGAAGGCAGACAATTGTATAGGATGTCTGTGGATGTGGTAACATTTAAATTTCAGTTCACTTGATATGCAAGACCCGAACCTGTTCCAGGTTTGTATACAAAGCAAGCTTCATGAAGGTATGGATTACCTGGTTACAGTAGAAGATATTGTGTGGCCTACTATCAAGATCTGAGCTCAACCCTATTAAACACCTCTGGGATGAATTGAAATGTTGGCTGTACCCCAGGCCTCCTCACCACATCAGTACCTGACTTTATTAACGTCCTTCTGACCAATCTCTACAAGCACACTTCAAGATCTCATAAAACATCTTTCCAGAAGAGTAAAGGTTATTATGACAGCAAATAGGTATAATGTGGAATGGTATGTTTAAAAACACATATGAATCTTATGATCAGGTGTCGACAAACTCTATCAGTCCATATAGAGTATCATGCATTCCAGCAGCACGAACACTCAATACAAATATGTGTTAAAGTGGAATTTGCCTCGTAAGCATTCCTGACTAAACAACACTGTGCTTCTCCTTTGTGTCACTGATTTCCCAGCTGGAGGGAGGGTGAAGAAGGGCAAAAAGTCAGAGAGAAGCTGTTTTTCTCCTGCATAATAAGAGCTATTGATTTACCTGTAAGGTTCTTGGTTGAGCTGCCTGTATGAGCTGATCTATGGAGGGCCTGGGGGTCTGTCTACATATATAGACTCCAGGTAGTAACTGCAGTGTATTTAAGTAATTAATGTAGATGAGCTTATTTGTGACAAATCCTCTTAGGCTGAAGACATTTATTTGGCAGATTTTTTTTACTCTACCTAAATAAGATGTCTTATATGCTTAATTTTTCATTTGCCTTAATGATTGTTTAAAGTTTTTATGTTAAAGTATTGTTGGTGAATGTTAAAATACTATACTTTTCTAGGTTTGCATGTATTTCCTAGATTTTACGCATTTGCTTTTACATTTTAAGCTTTCACATGGCCACTGCAGATGTTTGCAATTTCCCCACTGTGGGACGAATAAAGGTATATCTCAAACCAGAACCTGGGTGCAATTGAGATCACATAGTTGTTCTCTTAAAAACAAGTGCAATACCAGCTTTAAAAAAAAAAAGAAAATGATAGGACAATGTCAAATCTTCAACAGTTCAATCAGCTTTAATCAAAATATGATTAATAAAGTGCTTTCCAGCTCTCTTCAAGCTGCTGTTTTTGGTGTTACCCTCCCATTTTCACTGTATTCACCAGTCATTATTCTGGTTTTCACTGATTGATCTAATTATTAGCTCACCATTTGTCTAGTCTTTGTCTTGTGTACTATGGTGTGTTCCACAGTAAAGAGTTTGGTGTAAGGTTTCTAGCTTCCATTCTTTAGTCTCAAACTTTGCCTCATTACTAGTTCCTTTTTATATTATATAATACAACATATATTATAATTTTCTTATTCAAAGATTTTTAGTTATTTTTACTATTGACCGATATTGCCTCATCTTAACACTAAACAGAGTTATAATAATAGAAGCCAGATATAAGCATACCTCAATGCTGATATCTATTTGTAAAATTTCAGTTGCTGTACACTCACGAGTGTAGTGCTACAGAAAAAAATTAATAGAAAAGTTCAAGAATATAATCTAATCCTTATTATGTCATAAATAATATAATAAATAGAAACATCTAACATCCCACACAAACCTTCAGGGCTTCACTCAGTGTGAGTTGAGAGCAAATGTCAAGCAATAATATTCCTGCTAACAAAACTGAATAATACACATCGTATCTAACTTTTGTCCTCACTAACCCTGCTCTCTCTGCCTGTGTCTAAAATGACTGGAGTACACTAATATCTTTAGTAACCCTTTACAACTTGGATAGAATGGTGGATAAGGAATACTTTTTTTTTTACCAGAGAAACTGGGTGTGAAATTAGAATATACCCTGGTTGTGATGTGTATATACACACACACACACACACACACACACACACACACACACACACACACACACACACACACACTTCATTAACTCATTTTCACCAGAGGTCAATTTAGAGACACTACGTCACCTACTGGCAAGCTTATGGGAAAATGAGAGGAAACAAGGGGGAAACAGGGATGAAACCCATATGGACACAGGGTGACCATATGAAACAAACAAATAAGATAAAATTAGATAAAATAAGTGTGTATCTTTGACAATGCAAAAGTTTATAACAATTGCATATGCATATTCATAACAATAACATAACAATATGCATAACCCTATGTCAAATTTCAATTATGATTTTGAAGTATCTGCCAAATACATTGTTTTATATTACTTGTAACAATCTTTCCACATATCTGTAGAGAACAGGAGCAGAGCACACAGATAAATTCAGTGGAACCTTGATTCTCAAAACCATGACACTCGCAACCTCGATAGTTCGCAACTTTTCATTTGGAAACGGACCAAGAGTAACTCGCGAAAAATCTCATAGGTTGTGAGTCGCTCGAAAAGTCCGGAGTAACTTTTCAGAACAGAGTTTGTACTAATAAATTACATAATTATTATTATTATTCATTTAAAGTAGTAAATAAAACATTTATGACAAGTAATTCACAATTTTTGTTGAGTTTACAGTACATGTACAATTCCCCTTGAAAAAGAAACCATCAAATGAGAGTCTCAACCTCGCGATTTTTTGTTACTCGCTAGGGGTCATAGAACGTGACCCCTGCGAGTATCGAGGTTGCACCGTATTTCTTAACCAGGTAATATACAGCTCTTTGGCTACTTACAAAGATGTCAGCCAGGTTACTATTAATAAATGTTCTTCTCATTCTGCTTTTTATAGCTTTTTAATATTTAGTCACTATAATCAGTCTTAAATGATTTAGGATTCAAGGACAGCCCCAAAAAAAGTAGTTTGGGTCAATTAATGACTGGGGATAGTTGTATGAAAGGAACTTTAGCTGAATCTTTTCATGGTGAGAGAGTGGCGATTTTATTAAACATCAATAATAATGTACACTGCCTTATAATATTGATGAGTTTACAGCAAAAATTATAATAAATAGAAGGTCAGAAGATTTACTTTAAGTTGAAGGTCTTTCTAATTAGCAAATTTGTATTATTGTTGAACATTGTGTAGAATACACTGTCATATCTGTGCTTTTTTGTGTTTAATGAATGCTTAACGTATTAAAGTGGACTTAGTTGGTACAACAATAGTCTCTGCTGTAACTGCTATGTCTAGTCTGGCATTGGACAAAGCCATGTTTTTGTGCCAATCTGTCACTTGGCACAGAGTATAGGAGCGAGTGTTAAACAAACAAGTGTGCCAGTATTATGTCATTCTCACGCTTCTCCAGTTCATAGGAATACCAGCTACCGATGTGGTGAACTAAAATCCTTGATTACTGTCACACATCTTGCCTTTGTGTTAAAAGGTGGAGTGTTAGAAATCTGAGTGCATGACACAATTGAACAGAATGATGTGTGTTTTTGTGATTAACACAATAAGTGGTGAATCATTTGCCTGTAAGGTTATTCGTTTAGAGGTACTTAGCCAGCAGGTCGTGAACAATTGTAATCATTTGTAAATAACCCTTTTGAAAGCGGCAGTCAAAATGTCACTTTGTAATGATGTCAAACTGATTAAATTAATGTTGCATTACTCACATACTTCAAATTAATCAAACATGCCCCATGTGAATAATTAGTTAATGATATAATTGCCATGGGTCTTTAATTAGTTCCTTTGGATTGGTTATCTCTACCGTAAAGTATAATAGTATAATTGCAATAAGATGTAAAACAGCCAGCTGGGTAAGGACTCAGGATACGCACAACAAAGCCTCAATGCATGCTAAGTCATGTGACAAGGAAAGCGCATAAAGAGTAGGAGCATGGATATTTATTAAACTGTGACAGAAATCCAATGTTCTCCGCAATGCTCTTTAATGAAACTCTGGCGTGCCTAAAACCAACAAAACAGCAATATTAGGTCAGCGCTAAGAGTCCAGCAGCCACCATCATATGACCTAGAGCAAATAATAGAGACAAATAAGGACAACAAGACTCTGATCTGAAATGCCACCTATAATAATGTCCTGGAGGAGAAAACAAGTACAATGGAATGCAAAAAAAAATCCTATTAAGATTGGAAATTAACCTTTGAGTCTCCAACAGAATGGTCCAACCCTGGCAATGTGGTGCTTCTAATTCCTTGTGTTTCCCCTCCTTGAAAATACAGAATGTTCTTAAATAGCATGCTTGGATTAGGTTGTAAGGACAGTCACAAATGAGACACCCACTTGTACACTTCATTCACGTCCTTGCTAAACTCATGCTTTAACTAGAAGATTCTCTGGCCATCATGTTAACTAATAACTGTAGCATAAAGCATAACAGATTTGGTGATAGAAGAAAAAGAAGAAGAAGACTTTAAAATGCTGCCTTTTGCATTTAAGGTTTACAATGGAACAGTATGATTTTTATATAAACCATTTCTTTCTTTAATTTTTTTACTATTTCCCTAAGGGATCAATACAGTAAATTAATGGGTTTTTATTAGCTAACTCAATTTAGGTAAACAAAAAAGAAAACAAAATATAACAAAGATATAATGTAGTAATCATTTTGCTTCATTAGATTTTATGTTCTCTTTTTTGCAATTACATGTTCTCATGAACATGTAATTTAGTTTAATCTAATTTACTGGTTATATCTGTTTAATGTCTTACACTGTACAAGTTGTACAGTACTTGGGTATGTAGTGACTGGACTAGTAGTGTAGAAGCATATACAACTCTTGCACTAAATAGAAATGGAAATTACCATGCCATACCTCCCATCACCAAACCACAAGGGCAGCCTTCTTAAACATTTTGCTGTAGGGGCATTACTTAGTGTGTCAACCATTTAGAAAAACCGCTGTGTTACCCACTGGCTCAGATTCCATTATTGCATATCTCATAAGTATTAGCAGAGCACCACTCTCTAAAAGTACAGTTCTTTAGATGATAAATGGCTAAAGCTTTCTAAAAAACTTGGTACAGTGGAAAACCCTCTGTTGTAAGATCTCTGGAGGGTTTGACACATTGTTTTTTTCAGTACGACAACACTATTCGCAATGAAAAAACTTTTTTGTTTTTGCAAACAAATGTTTGCCAAATTAACCTCAATGTAATGGTCGAGAATGTTCAAATCATGCACCCACAATATTTAATCAGTGCAATTGAATATATATTTACTTACACCTTTATGCAATGTCAAGTCAAGTCAAGTTTATTTCTATAGGGTTTTTTTTACAACAGACATTGTCTCAAAGCAGCTTTACAGTATTTTAAGAGTTAAGGTGAAACCCATTGGACCATTGTCCAAACAAAATATAACAAAGATATAATGTAGTAATCATTTTGCTTCATTAGATTTTATGTTCTCTTTTTGCAATTACATGTTCTCATGAACATGTAATTTAGTTTAATCTAATTTACTGGTTATATCTGTTTAATGTCTTACACTGTACAAGTTGTACAGTACTTGGGTATGTAGTGACTGGACTAGTAGTGTAGAAGCATATACAACTCTTGCACTAAATAGAAATGGAAATTACCATGCCATACCTCCCATCACCAAACCACAAGGGCAGCCTTCTTAAACATTTTGCTGTAGGGGCATTACTTAGTGTGTCAACCATTTAGAAAAACCGCTGTGTTACCCACTGGCTCAGATTCCATTATTGCATATCTCATAAGTATTAGCAGAGCACCACTCTCTAAAAGTACAGTTCTTTAGATGATAAATGGCTAAAGCTTTCTAAAAAACTTGGTACAGTGGAAAACCCTCTGTTGTAAGATCTCTGGAGGGTTTGACACATTGTTTTTTTCAGTACGACAACACTATTCGCAATGAAAAAACTTTTTTGTTTTTGCAAACAAATGTTTGCCAAATTAACCTCAATGTAATGGTCGAGAATGTTCAAATCATGCACCCACAATATTTAATCAGTGCAAGTGAATATATATTTACTTACACCTTTATGCAATGTCAAGTCAAGTCAAGTTTATTTCTATAGGGTTTTTTTTACAACAGACATTGTCTCAAAGCAGCTTTACAGTATTTTAAGAGTTAAGGTGAAACCCATTGGACCATTGTCCAAACAAAATATAAATTACACAAAAATTATTAAATAATTACAGTAATTACACACTAAACAGTCAAAGTAAAAGTTCTCACTTTTTCTAAAAAAAAGGGGTACAACCTTTCTGTTTATAACCAACCCCAGCCACTCTTAGTGCCGGTCCCAAGCCCGGATAAATGGGGAGGGTTGCATTAGGAAGGGCATCCAGCGTAAAAACACGTGCCAAATCAAACATACGGATGATCCGCTGTGGCGATCCCTGATGGGAGAAGCCGAAAGAAAGTTTTTATTTTGAGGAAATGCAGCAATGAACCCAGCAGAGCAGAGAGCGGATAATTCCAAGTCGGAGAGAGCCTTTCTGATGATTCTGCACCGCTCAATCAAAGGAGAATGCATTTTGTGGTATACTGGTTTGAGAAAAATAAGAAATTGTTTGAAGGATGTTTTTAAGCCTGTTCTCAATGATTTGCTGCTCAACCAGTTGTGTGAAAAAAATGTGAATGAATATATGAGAAAAGCTTTCAGAAAAGTACATTCAGAACTGTTGCACCGAAGAGTTTTCTTAGGCCCTGAATAATTTTCAACTTCAAAGTTAGAGCAGTACCATGGAAATGCTAGTAAAAGAAGATGACAGTGTTATTATTTTGCCTCTTCAGTGAATAGAGGCAAAACTTATCAGACAGGGTGAACTGGATCATACATGGAAATATTTTAATCAATCAATCAATTTTGACAAACTTTTACTCAGATAGTCAGTTAGTGTGAAGAAGATTTGTATTATTTTTACCATTAAAGTGGCTGAAACTGATACACAAACATCCTCTCATGTTGAAACAGAAAATAATGTGTGTAAATGACTATATGGGTTCCAAGTTACATATGAGCAAAGCATAAGGACAGCTAATGTATTTAGCATGGCCCTGTAGCAACCAAATCATACAATGATATTTGTGCCTCCCATTGTATAGTCACTTTTCAGTATTAGGCAAAGAAGTACTGTATATATTTATATTTTCCATTATGTTAACCTAGTAATAATTGTAGTAAATATCTGAAATGTCTCTGATTTCAGATATTCAGCAGCTGGATTATTCATGTTTTGATTATATGATAAATCAAATGCAAACCTTTCCTTCCTTCTCTGATTTTTACAATTTATGCCAGAAAACATTTGCATAGTAACAGTCTATTTTAAGTATTTTTTGATGGAGGAGAATCTGGGCCCAGCCCTAAATGACTAACAACCCAAATAAAGCCCCTGCTAGCTAGACATCTGTTAAATTACCCAATTGAATGAATGAATGAATTCATCATAAATATAATTTAAGAAATATATAAATTCCAAAGCGGAGCTGGACTTGAGCAAACATTGATTGTATATGAGTAGAGTGAAGTCTCAAGCCATGAGCAAGTGAGTTTGGCTTCTTTAACATGCTCTGGAACCCAGTAGTGCGTTACAGAAATCTTCTGATGTCATTAATGAGACATCATGATATAATACATTGCTCAAATTTTAACTTTTCTTTGTCAAGCTGTTGATGGATAACTCCAATGTATTTTAACTAATTGCAACCATCACTGTCCTGAGGCAGAAATTACCTTTGTTAGGAGACCAGGCTCAAAAACACCATGTTCTTTGTCATTCTGGGGCCTTATTTAGTGGCTTTTTGCCTTGAATTATTGATACATTGACTGTTCGATCCTATCCGAATTAAGGTTGTTACCTTTGCTTTTTTAAGATTCCTCCTTATCATCCTGTGTTTTCTCCAGCCACTGTCGCTTTCTCTTTCTTTATCTGAGTGGGTTTTTTGGCTTACCATGGTGTTTTTCAGTCAGCCATGAATGAGAAGCTGAAGCTCCGTGGCACATTCAGGAGGCCGTCTGCTCGCAATCTGTCATCCTGATCAGCCGGCCATGCCAGGGCAGTGTTTACTAATGAGTTTACTTACTTATCCACACAGACATGGCTTTCACGACTCAGGCCAGGTATGCTTTTACATTCTCTTCATTTTGATTAGAGCCAGATCTCAATAAATCTACCCATAGATTACATAATTAAGTTAATAAATAGAGTTGCACAATGGGCCAATAGTTTTTATTTTGTGTTGGAAATTTCTAGAAGTGTCTAGAATCACCATGCAAAGAAGAATGTAAGACTGTTAAAACTAGTTAAATTTAATTCATGGGATTTTATCGTAATAAACAACAGACTCAGGGGTGAGGTTTTCTTGTTCAATTAAATTCATGTTATTTCTTACATTAATTGCTTAAGAGGACTTGGAGTAACACATAGACTTTATGTTATAGCTGCAATGCCAAAGGCAATATATTATGACATGGCAGGATTCTCTGTGCAATATCAGCTATTTTTTTTTTTTTGTGCTTGTCATTGTTTTGACTTGGGTCCTGTCCCTACCCTGTTATTCTTATTGGTCTGTTACCCAATGTGTTCACCTAATTGTTGTTAGTCCTCAAATAGTTTGTGGATTTAAACACTACTGTTTGTGTGTAGTGGGTATATGTGTCATTACGTCTACCCCTTGTTTTGTGGTTCTGTGTTCAGTGTATCTTGTACTTTGCAAAGTTTGTACATTGACAATATACTGTAATAAAGTATATACAGTGCTTTAATTTGTACTCCTTTTTTTATGTACACAGAAGCTATATCTGTAGGTTGATTAGGTTAGTTTGTAAAATATGTTTTCCACAAAAAAAATGAATAAACAATACTCATAGTTGTAATTGTAGTAAAATTGGTCACTTTACAATACAATATTTTTTTTTAACTAATTTCAACTTTAGACCATGTAATGTTAATGTTAATGGTAATTTATTTTTGTCTTTTGTCTTTGCTGGAAGTACCAGAGCACATTAAATTTTTCAGGGATAATCACAGTATTTCTGAGCATATAATCTTAATCAGATTTACAAAAATCATTTATGCTGTCATATACTAAAAACTTTTAAACAGTAGTCTCCACAGTATAAGGATGGATCAGTTTAATTTGACCAGGAAATCCTGGTTTGTCTTTAAGCTGCCCTTGCCCTTTATGTCAAAACATAAATCAGTTTATTTAAGAAGATCTTCTTCTTCTTCTTCTTTTGACTGCTCGCATTCGGGGTCACCACAGCGGAACATCTGTCTTAATACTACTCTGTCCTCTACATCTGCCTCTTTTAAACCAAAGTTTATTTAAGAAGGTGTACATGATATATACAAAAAAATACATTTCTATACAATACTATATAAATAAAAATTTAAATAGGGACATTACTGTAAAAATGAAAATTGAATATACATTACAGTAATCAATGTGCAGCTTGTATAGCAATACGGATTTACTGTCCTCTGAAAATAACTACATACAGCCATTATTTTCGACATTATTTTTGACATTTTGAGTGAAAAATGATTATGTGTTTTATGTAGCACTGCCTTAATCCTCCTGGGTATGAAATTCACCAGAGCTGCACAGGTTGTTGCTGGGATCCTCTTCCACTCCTCCAAAATAACATCATTAAACTGCTGGATGTTAAACACATGGCGCTTCTCCATCTTTCGTTTGAGGATGCCCCACAGGTGTTCAATAGGGTTCAGGTCTGGAGACATGCTTGGCCACTCCATAACCTTCACCTTCAGCTTCTTCAGCAAGGCAGTTGTCATCTTAGCAGTGTGTTTGGGGTCGTTATCATGTATTGCTTTAGAATGTGACAGTCAATGTTGGAATCCATGTATCCCTCAATGAACTGTAGCTCCCCAGTACTAGCAACACTCATGCAACCCCATACAATGATGCTACCACCATCATTCTTCACTGTAGACAAGACACAATTTTCTTGGTAGTCAAGATATAGCCAAATATGCAGACATCATCTGAACCAAACAAGTTTACAAGAGGCTTCCTTCTGGGACGATGGCTATTCAAACCGATTGTTGCAGTGTGTTGCGTATGGTTTGGTGTGAGCACTGACAAGCGGACCTTCCACTTCTACAACCTCTAAAGCAATGCTGGCAGCACTCATGAGTCTGTTTGTTAAGCCAGCTTCTGCACCTGACACAGCATGAGGGTTTAAGTTCTTTGAATGACTCTTGCGAGGACTCTTCCAAGTGGAACCTGTCTTGGAAAGCCTCTGTATGACCCTGGTCACTGTACTGTAACTCAGTTTCAGCGTGTTACCGATCTTCTTTAGCCTAAGCCATCTTTGTGGAGAGCAACAATTCTAATTCTCAAAACTTAGATTTTAACTACTGTATTTTTCGGACCATAAGCCGCTACTAAAACTCGTTTTTTACTATCACTCCTGTTCACTACGTATCCCTAAACTTTAAAATTTTTACTTTTTCTTCTTTGCTTATGTTAATTTTCGTCACAATCTTTGCTTTCTGGCTTCGCTTGACCATCTAGCAGCGGCATCTCAAACTCGTACCTCAGTTTTTTGCTCGCGTAACAAAACAAAAAAAACGACCGAGTGGCCGCTCATACCTCGGAAAACTCGTACATTAATGCACTCGTAGGTCAACGTACCACTGTAGTTGTGAAAGGAAGGAGGAAGACAGTGAACAGTGACTTTCTTGGTAGGCTACTGTTTAGATACAAGCCGTTGTAACGTGTTGAGTCTGGGTCATGGGAGAGCTCACTAACTCCAGTTGCAACAGAAATCATATAAGCACAGACAGGTTGCCTAAACTCCTGCTTTTTTATTTTTCTTGGCAACAGCGTTACGGGTTAGTCAAAGAAACTTAGAAATAAGCATCAGAAAATAATAAGGACATAATCCTCAGTCTCATACGCACACACACACACACACACAGTAATAGCGGAAGAATGCAGTGACATGCTTCTCCCAAAATACCGCTATGCTCCTAATAGAAGCACAACATATTGCATTTAGTGTCTTTCGTTAAAGCCTGTGTAAAGTTAATTAGTTTCAGTGTAGACAGCTTATAGACAGGTGCGGCTTATTTATGTTAAAAATAAAAATATTTGTAAAATTCAGTGTGTGCAGCTTATATAAGGGTGCGCTTTATAGTCCGGAAATTATGGTATGTTCTGCACATAGTTTAGAATCGATATTTGTCTAATAAGATAAAAAAACATAAATAATTTAAATAAAATACAACCTACCTACCAGAGATGCATACTTATAATTACACTGCTCCTTAGAGGCTGTAAGCCAGTGGTACCGGTTATATTCATGGTCTGGAAGTGGCGAACAAACCCTTTTTTTTTCTCTGGCTAAGACAAGCTAGCTAGCTTCGGGGTTGGCCGACCTCTCCTCACGATGTCTAGCTTTTCTGGAAAATGGATTTTTAAAGTATGTCCGAGACCAAATCAATTTCTATTCTTCCGTAGGCATACAAAAGTCTAACTCAGATTTATTAATGTGTGCAGAGCTACACATGTGTTTTGCCAGTCAAACTTGGCTGTAACAGTGTCCCTCTAGCCAACCAATTAGAGGACAGAAAAATGCTGACGCTATTCTGGGCCAGATACCTGTTCTATTTTTCATGTTTACATGTTGGACAGGCGTAAAATAGCATTCCACTACATGTCATACTCTGTATGGATGTGTATGTGACAAATAAAATTTGAATTTAAATTTGCACAAGCAACACCCATGGTCGCAATGAGAATCACATTCTGGGCAAGCTAGCTCATCCTGTGAGGCGAATATGTAATCTCTTAAAAAACAGACCCATTGATAATATTCTTAATGGTCAAAAAGCCAGCAGTACTGACTTTGAAGGCTCTGGGCAGATTAGACTGACATGGCAACACATAGAGGCTGAAATCAGATTGGACAATAAATCTAATATCCAAATACACGTACTGGAGCAGTGCAGCCAAGAGAAACACTACAAAATAAAGGGAATAAACTGTTGGGAATAAATGAATACAATTTTATGGAACAAATATTAGAATTTAGGTTGTAAATGTAGGTCAGTGCTTCTGATAGTGTTTAGGCCAGCAGAGAAGGCTTTTCTGGGCCTGACCACCCACCACTGATATGTGTGTATATATATATATATATATATATATATATATATATATATATATATATATATATATATATATATATGTTGGATACTTCTTTTACTCACAGCTTATATATAATACCTATAGCTCCACTATACTTTTATGCATTTTTTCTGTGGGGGTGGGTGTGTGTGGGTGTGGGTGTGGGGGTGGGGGTGGAGGTGGGGGTGTGTGGGGGTGTGTTTGTACATTCTCACATCATATCTCCCTCAAGCAAAAAGAAAACAAAATGGATGGGCACACAGGATTACAGTGCAGATGGTAGCTCTTTCCATAACTGGACCAGTAGGTTAAGCCTCCATTACACAGGCTTAAAGCACAGAGAACTGTTTATCACCCAAGGCCTATGGATAATGTTAACAGCAACTATTCAGTTATGCACTGAATGATTAAAAAATTACCACAGCCACATTTGATGGCATAAAAAAATAAAATCACGGTTTGTGATTTTCAATATTAAGCTAGTGGGAAGGTCAGTATTAAGGTCAGTTTTAAACCAGCTCTAGTGGGAACACTATTTGTTTCTGCGGGGGAAAAAAAATCTGAAACAGAGTTACTGTCTCCCCTGAAGAGCGACAGATTCTCAGTGAGCCAAAATTCGTTTGATATTATCATGCCCAGTTTACGGATTAATTAAAGAGCCTGCGAATCTGTACAAAGCGCCACTTCCAGAAAACCATCCTGCCCTACTGTGCTTTATTTGGTGAGGCCAAAGTGCAAACCGCTAGCCAATTCTGCCACCCAGAAAAAAAAGCAGACAGGAAATCCTCAATCATTAACACCGGGCACTGGATGACGAAAAGAAAAGCAATCAACTAGACGACTGATGAAAAAAATAATGGAATCACCCTGTGCTCACACTAGAAAGCAACTCCAACGACAAATGACCACTCATTTCCTATGTAAGTGCATTATGCAGAGCCACCATTCCAGAGATTGCAGTAAGCCACATGAAAACTGACAGGAAAAGCTAGATTTGAACTGACAGTTGCTCAATTCTATGCAAATTGGGCATGATGCAATATTGGTGACAAATTTAAACATTGGCTCTAGTACATTCCTTACCACCTTAACACCTTTCTGTTTACTGTCCACCTCTACTCTAATCTTTCTGCAATGGAACATTGAAATAGCCGAAAATCAATGTGATGTATTTTCCTGGGTGTTAGAAACACAAATATACTGTATGTTACTTAAATGTATAATGGTGAGCTTTTTTACAGTATTGATGTTTACAGTACATTATACATTACACAGTTATAGAAAAAATAATGAAAATTACACACACACACACACACACACACACACACGTGTGTATGTATATATATATCAAATTCTTAACCTTATTTTAATACTTTTTAGTTAGAGGGTGAATACCATTTTACTTAAGCAAGAAACCCAGCAAAGACAACTCCAAACTTCTACACTACCACTGCAACTGTGCACCTACATCATCTGGAGCAGTTCAGAATCAATATTTGTCTAATAACATGATAAAAACCTTTAAAATTTTAATTAAATACTTATAATTTGTACCACTCTTTAGAGGCTGTAAGCCAGTGGTATTTCTCATATTCACTGGTCTGGAAGTGGCGAACAAACCTTTTCCCAGGCTGAGACACGCTAGCTAGCTTCGGGGTTGGCCAACACACAAGTGCTAATTAACACTAAACAGTGAATGTTGGAATCAAGTGATATGCAGTGGATAATGGGAACAGTAGTTCAGGTCCATAATACTGACAGATATTGATTTCTGAAATGCACAAAGCATCTTTTCAGGTCAGGTCACTAAGATTACATATATCTCTTATTCTGAAATCTGATTTAAACATTAGCTGAAGCGTTTTTTCATGATTTTCCGCATTGCACTGCTGTTCCATTATTGTCTGATTGCATACGACCAGGGTTACAGGTGTTACTATCAGTAGCACTGTTAAGATTATTTTATAGCCACTATGCTAAATGATGTATACCAAACCTGTATAAATATAAAGGTGCCGTCAAGAATCCATACAGATTCAATGAAGAATAAAATTTTTGCAAGTCATTGTCGTTTTTTTAAACCAAATTTCCTCAGCAAGGAAGGTGTGATGTGAAATTACCTTTGAGCCAGCCGCTTTACATTCAAAGCTTACTTAATTCTCAATGGATGCCCAGTTAAAAATAAGCACTTTCACACTGGACTCCTTTTTTATGCTAAGTCGTACTTTTGTAAAAAGCTGCTTGGTAATAACAGAAGCCCAAAACAACTACTATTGAAATAAATAGAGTCCTGAAAAACTAAAAGGGAAAGACAGGACATGAAAGCTAAGGCTATTGATGTGAAAGAATAAAGACAGATAAGAAAAAAAGGGACAAAAGGTACTCTTGAGAGGACAGTGGAAAAAAAATAGCAAAAGAATAATGGATAACTGAAAGAATGAGAGAGTACAAGCGAAAAAAAAGCAAGCAGCAGGGGAGGAAAGTAAAAACTGCGATTGAAGGGAACAGAATGAAGCTGAGAGATACGGGAATGAGAGATGAGTTGCTGGACAGAGAGAGAGATAAAACCCCGTGACCAGATGGTGTTCACACACTCATGGATTAGTAGCAGACATAAAACCCTCAGCTGCACATGCATACAGAATTCACCCACGACCATATTAGAGCATGGCTTACCTTACAGGTAGAAGCCACATGCCCAGAAATCAATGCAGGAACATTTGGTATTAATGGCCACAGGGCCCTGATGTCCCTACAATGGATTTGATATCTGTCATTTACTGGCTAAAATGTTTGTCTTTATATGCTGATATGATGCAACAGAGAATGATTGTTAACCCAGCCTGAACATGTCTAAACCACTTCTTCTTCTTCTTTTGGCTTCTCCCATTAAGGGTCGCCACAGAGGATCATCCGTCTCCATACCCCCCTGTCCTCTACATCTGCCTCTTTCAACCCAACTACCCTGAACATGTCTAAACATATCTGCAAATATTACACATTACATATCTGTAGCAGTTTGTGTCCTCAGAAAACCTTTTCATTTCATGCACTTCATAGCATTGCTAGAAGTATTTTAGATGCATTTTAATGACTGTAGATGCACTGAATAAGTGCTCCAAAGCCAAATGATAAAGGACAAGGATCCATGCCATGTCCTGCATGATATCAGATTAGATATCAGGCTGTTTTAGTCCCAGCTTCAGTCTCCAACTTAATTTATAATTTAATTTCAAAATTGAAAAAAAAAAATCAGGGATAGAAAATGCAGACTGAGATTACTAATACAATTTAGCAAATAGATGCTGCAAGAACGATCCTAGATGTAATATTTGAATTAATCACTGCAAATCTTTTTTTTTTTTTAACAATATGCAATTTCATTGTATAGCAGCGTATAAAATAGCACTGGATCCTGTACCTTCAAATCTTTTTTCTTTTTTTTTTTTCTTTACATGCAAACCCTATTTTAAAAGGCTTTTAATTTTCTATTTTGAATGGTCAAATACTTACAAAAATGCCAATGCTTTTGATCATTATAAAAATTAAAATTAAACATGACCTGTCATTCTCTACTCCAAAGACAAGTTTTGTGGACTTTAAAGAGACAAGATTAAAAGTGATAAATAGGATCATATTTAAGTATGGCATTCCAATTTTTTTAGTACCTGTATATCCATCCCAAGAGTAAGATTTGTATTATGATTACATCAGTAAGAAAAACAATAGTACTGAATATTATGCTGTTCCTCACTTGAGCTGTTGTCATGCAACAAAAATGGGCTCAAATCCAAGGTCAGAATTTCCTGTAACTAAGATACGCCTCTGTTTAAGATAAATCCGACCCTATGTGCATAACTCTGGAACTCTATGCAACTTCTGCATAGAAAGATCTGAATATTGATTTATGCAATTTCAGTATTAAATCCTTACTGTACTACACAAATCCTCTGAATATGGCCCAAGGATTTAAAGCCTGAGAATTTATGTTGCATGTTACCCCAGTCTTTAATTGTTTATTGCCTTTTTAATTCATTGCTCTATGAATAAAATGCCAATAAACAATTTCTAGCAAATTTATATGCCAGAGTGTATTATGTTTCTCATAACTTGGCAAAAGGAGCTTGCAGAGAATTGACTCACTAACTGTGAAGTTGTCAGTACTGGATCAGAATCAATTATAGTCAGAGCATGGGAAAAGTGGGATTTGTTATTTTTCATTTTGTCTCTTTCTTTCTTACACTCACACACACTCTTTCTATAACCCAATCTAAGTTTTCTATCACATTCACTAAATTACTACACACTGAATTTCCTTCACATGAAATCACTGCTGTGTCACGGGATGGCTCTCTGGAGGGTGTTCACTCCGTTGCTCATCTTCCAGTGACTTGTGTTTGGTCACAGTTGGAACTCACTTTGACATCGCTATGCACTCGCACTTCCGGAGTCACACTCTATATTTCTGTCATTGCAAAACACATGATGACAAACAGACAAATGACGTTGTTTCACACTTCATTAACTTTCCACTTCTCCCCTCTTCCTGCATCCGTGAATCATCCAACAGTTTACAATACCCATTTTTCAGTGAGCAAAAACATACTGAATGTGATTGCAAAACCTTGTGTATACCGACTTCATCAAACTAGCATGCCTCCAAGTTAACGTGTACAATCTGAATTTGGGTCATTGTTCCTGATTGCCAATTACGTTATGAAGTAAACACATTAAAGAAGGTGTAATACTTTGAGAGACATAACCGCTCTTCCTTCTTCTTTACAACATGGAATTTATCATAAAACCCACATGAATGCCTGCGGGAGTCATGCTAATTTGACATTTGACATTCAATACTTACAGTAGTTGTTTATATTTAGTTAGTTAGCTAGTTTAAAAAGCTAACAACAAGAAGGCAACAGGAAGTATAGGGCTAACGTGGATGAGACAGAGGGAGTCAGCGATGTAAACATGACTAAAAGAAAAAACATTCCTGATCACCTGATCTTCATCATCTTTTTTCTGCTTGTAATCTATTTGGTGTATGTTCAGCCTGGTATTCATTAGATGATTACATGATACGACCGGCATAAAAACTAGTATTTTCTTAATATAATAATAAACGTGAATCCTCTTGTTGTTTATTTGTTAATTTTGCTAGCTTGTGGGTTTCAATTTAGCGGTAATATATTATGTGTTAGAAGCCATGCTGTTGTATTAGATGCAGTATGCCGTTTAGCATTGCTATGCTGACATATACAAGGCTTTCCCTAAAAAAAACATCTATTCGATGAAAGCATTTGTTGTTCTAAAGCCAATATCTACTTTTCAGCATTGAAAGAGCCTAATACACCACATACTGTACAATCAGAAATGCAGGTTTTTTTAACTAATGGTTGATAATAATAAGATCAATAATGATAATAAAATCAATGGCATCCACTATTGATTTTCTGACTTTTCCCTTACATGCAGAGATTTCTCCAGAATATTTTGTCTGGATCTGTTGATGATATTAGTTAGGGAAAGTTGTAACTCAGTGGTTTAGGCATTGGACTCAGTATCGGAAGGTTATAATCCCAGCTCCACTAAGCTGCTACTGCTGGGCCCTTGAGCAAGGCCCTTAATCCTCAACTGCTCAATCGTAAATCACTATAAAAAAAGGACTCAATTTGTAGATGTAGTTCTTCTGAGAGGCTCTGCCCCACTATGATACTTTTACCAAATCATGTTACTGACCTGTTGCCAATTAACCCGATTAACCTAATTAACTGCAAAATGTTGGCCAGCAGTAATTTTTTATTAAATCTTACTTTTACAGCTATTTTTTGCCCCATCCGACTTTTTTGAGAAATGCTGTGACCATCTAATACAAAATTATCATATTTTTTCTGTTAAATGGTACATTTCCTCAGGTTAAATATTTGAATTGTGTTTTATGTTCTATTGTGAATAACAAATAAATACATTCAACAGCACAGTGTCTCTTCTCAATGATTGTCATCTGTAGTGTGTGCATTATTCTCTACTCAGTGGATTCATACAAGTGTACACCTAGGGGTGACAATGTCATTCAATCCACTTACCAGCATCGTTTTACAAGGTAGGAGGAAATCTAAGACTCCGGAGGCAATCTACGTAGGCAACTCCACACAGATGTCATGAATCAGTGATGGAGGTGGGTGCAAGTGCAAGTCATTTATTGTGGAAAGTACAAACAAATTTAACAAATGAGTAAGCACACGAATCTTTATCTAACTACAGAAAGGAGACAAAAAATACACACACACACACACACACACACACACACACACACACACACACACATATATATATATATATATAAAATAGTGGTGCTAACGATGCATAGCAAGACTTTTTGATTTGGAGATAATGGTCAAGTGTTTACATGGGTAGCATCTAACTAAAACTGGATTTATGTACTAGGCCATTTTTAAACCCATGTCCTTTCATGACCAAATCTACCTGGTCCTGCAGTTTTTTACCTGTTTAAAAGAGTTTCTATTTACTGTAAGTGAGGTGGTTCTTTTCACCATATTGTAAGGCTAACCAGGATAAAGCAGTTGCTGAAGATGAAACAAAGGTAGTAAATGTTGCACAACACCCGCTATACTCACATGTTAATAAACATGGCCTTTTTTATCCTGTGACCACTCGCTCTCGCCCACATCAAAAGAACCACATGCTCTCACGATTTGAACACTTCTACTAGCAACAGAATGCACTCAGTGGCACAGTTTGTTTCTATGCAGGTTTGATTAATAAAGCTCAATGTGCTTGCAATAGCTATAGTATTACAGTTTAGCTAATTAAAATTTAATTATGTGACCCACAAACTGGTTTCTCACTTTTCTGTAACTTTAAGGTTGTAAACTCTCTAATAGCCTCTATTTTCACTCAGGTATCTTAATTAGAAGATGTTTTTGAGTTGGCTTGCTTTTTTCTATCAAGAATCTAGGGTTAGGGTTAGGGTTAAAATAAAAACTTTTATTTTTTAGAATAAAAGTTCTATACATCAGTGATGACTGGCAAGAATATAGAATTTTTAGTCTATAACATACAGGATAATTCTTAATTTTGCAAAAATAAATATTATAGCTAAAAGTCTTATAGTGGTTACTTTGGGGTGGAGCCACCAGATAATGAATGAAGTAGAGGTCCAGACTTATTTTCTTATAGCCCAAACTCTAAAGGAAAATTTGACTGGACCTCTAATTCATGCATTATCTGGTGGTCCCACATTAACACTATAACACATTTGTTAACAGTCAAGAGGATGACATGGATTCAAATAAAAAATGTCTTGAAACAGAAGAGATGACTTGCCCTTGTATCACCATTACACCAGCCAGTCCTCTATGCAGTACTATCCTTTACACTGCTGAGCTAAATGCTAATGTTAAATCAGCCATGTCTCTTTCACAGTGCGCTCATTATTATACCACTGTAACCACATGAAAAGAAATTGATGAAAAATGGCGCCATGGTTTGATGGAGGACGTGACCCAGGATAAATTCCCCGCACACAGTTTAAGTGGTTAACGTGTACCATGCTTTTCAGCTCAGTGGGAAACACAATCGAGCACTGCAATAATCAATGGCCAGCCAGGGCAACTCCTATCATGCAGGCAAATTTGAATTCACCCTGTGCCTCGAAGGGAGCATAGCTACACAGCTTATTGCTCCCCTTGTCAGTAGTAACAGTAAATTAAGCACACACTCGCAAAGTACACACACAATCCAGCAGGCACACAAGTGTGAGCAGTCGCCTGCAGCAATGCCTCATGAGGCCAATGGTAAAGCTATGAATATTCGTGAATGCCCAGTTCTCCAGCAATACAATGGACATAATAAAAATTGCTGAAATATTTTTCTGTAATATCCAATTTTAAAGTAAACAGATACGTGTAAGTATCTATTTTAAAATATTGATTGTATAGCTTCATTGCACGAGGTAGAAACAAGCACGAGGTAGAAACAAGGTATCTATAGCAAAGTAAAGTAATTACTGTACTATAACTATTTTTTAACATATAGCCAAGTTAGCTTGCAAACATTAGTCTGCTATGCTAATGATATCTGCAAGTTAGCTAGCTAAAATTAGCATTATGACCAAATTCTATTACAATTATTTAGGAGAATGTGGTCATATAAAAAAAAAATACAGAGTACAGTATATTATACTTTACATTCTGATATACATCCAATATAAGTCCAATATAGGTATTAATTAAATATATCTAACTAAGTTAAAGCTTTTCTATTTTATGTACAAAAAAAATTAATAAATAAATAAAAAACAACAACAAAAAAGTAAACATTATAATGGTACCATGCACTAAAGGTATGTGCTTAAATTTAACACAGAAAGTGTAAAAAGTGTAGAAAGTATACACAGGTTTGTGCAGGAAAGAATAATATGAAGGTACAATGATATTCTAGCACATCATATACCAGAAGAGAACGTTGTTGATATTGACATTTAAACCTTTTTCTTTACTCAGTATTGCTATTAAAATGTATACAATATCATTTAATTTACACTTTCCTTCAGTTATTTCCATTTAAATACTGTAAATGAGAAATGACATACTTATGAGCCATGTTTGCAGGTGTAGCAAAAGAAGCAATCACAAAGCTCCTTGTGCTAGGAATTGTATAGGATTGTATAATAATTGTAAGGATATAGTAGCAAAAAAACAAAAGGTCCATGTTTCCAGATATAGATAATCCTGGTACCTTTGGAATACTCATTGCAACATACTACAATTTGGGACACATTAATTCTAATCTTAGATACATTTTAGGATGTCCAGATTCAGTAATGTCCTCTTAAATGTAACTGTGTTATGCTTGTAAGTACAAAATAACTAATAAGGTCAGATGCAAGACAGAAAAGCTTATAAACAGAACTGGACTTTCCCTAAGCATATTCCATATACAGCACATTATAGTGATAATGATATTTGGCAAATATGGGCAGTTAGATATCATACTCCAAAACTCAAGGCTTGATAAGTGATAACAGGTTCACGCTCAATATATCCTACTTTTGCACAGAAACCAGTCAATTCACATGCTTGGCTTCTTTAATAAATACTTAATAAAGTCTGTGATCATTCTGTAGACCCTGGGAACCCTGGAAAAACATCATGTACACTTCATTTGAAGATTACTGCATAGTAACATCATAGTGTGAATCAACAAAGGCATCAGATAATATGAAAAGCCAAACAACCTCCCACTCCCCAAATGTGTTATGGAGGAATATTGAGTTATAAAATGTTACCCATATGGGTTGCGGCATCACATGCATTACATGGGGACATGAGACTTTGGTCTCATTAACTTACACTGACCACAAAACCATCTGCCATGAATTGGGAAATCTAACAAGTGAGAGTAAAGTCATCATAATACAGTATATGAACAAAAGATTGCAACACCTGACTTTTCCAACCATATGTGGTTCCTCTACAACTCTTACCACACATTTGGAGGAACATAACTACATGACCCTGTCGCCAGTTTACCACTGTTCCTTCCTTGGACAACTTTTAATACTGACCATTGCAGACACCCCATTAGAACACCCTATTGAGACCCCACAAGACCCCTGCAACACCCCACAAGAGCTGCAGTTTTTGCGATGCTCTGACCCATTCGTCTAGCCATCACAATTTGGCTCTTATCATCAAATCCTTACACTTTCCCATTTTCCCTGCTTCTACCAAATCAACTTTGAGGACAAAATGTTCTTTTGCCTAATATATCCCACCCATTAACAGCAGGATGTCTTTGGATGCAGCAGCAATACATTTTCCTTCAATTGAATAAAAAAAACAAAGTTCCATGATGCTATGGTTTACATGGGCTGGAGAGGGTTCGGGTTGAGTGGCCTGCTCATATCCTATTAAACACCTCTGAAATTCATTTAAGTACTGACTGCACACCAGGCCTTGTCACCCTACATCTGTACCTGACCTTACTAATGACGGTGTATCACTGACTGTGCACAAATCTCCACAAGCACACTCCAAAATCTAGGGGAACAACATCTCAGAAGAGTGAAACAACAAAGCAATTTTGGAATGGAACGTTCAAAAAGCACCTATACATCTTATAGTCAGGTGTCAACAATGGGATGATCCTCTTTTATTTCATTTTCATTTAAAAATTTATACAAATGTAAATGATGTGTAAAAACTATTACAAAATAAAAAAGCTTTAAAGTTTCTTTTCTTCTCCTTCGCTATTACAATTTGAGAAACGTTTGACCACCCAAAAGTTACAGACTATGAGCATTGTATTTTAGCTGAAGTAAGCTACCATTTTATTTAATTTGAATAAAGAAAAAGAAGTTGACAAGAAAGAACAACAAAAAAGTCATAAATGGCAAAAAATAAAATGTTTTTGTTTTTCCTATTTTTCAGTTCCAAATGATGGTTGTGCCACTTTGCAGATTTAAAACATTAAATGGCTTTACACAATCTTTATTGCTGAGGTGCATCGGTAAATTCACAGAATCTCAAGGAAGCCTTATGATAACTTAGTATTATCATTGTGCATGGCAAATCAGGCTTAAATATTTATACTCTTTAATGTCGCAGCAGAGTTCCATTAGTGCAAGGAAGAAAAACGGGCCAGTGTAATTGCCCATCAGCAAAAATGCAAGAGGAGAGTGAGTGTGTGAGAGGGAGAGACGCAAGGAGAGAGAGATAGCAGAGATAACAACAGAACAGAGATGCTGTGGATGGAAAGAAGGATGGTGCATTGGGAAACTGAATAGTATGAAATAAGAAAAGGGGAGAAATGTATTAGAAAAGGAACCTCATGAGCTGCTAGTTCATAATTTATACAAATTTTTTGAATGTTCAATGACCTTTGCACAGTCCTACACATTTCCTCGCCACTGCTAAGGCTGTTTCTCATTAATGAGCCTCGTAAATTTAATCATAAATATTCATGCTTTTTTGTGTAATGCTTTTCTCTGCCAAACTAAAGAGCATTCAGGATCATGGTCACACTTAGAAATCTATAGTAAATATTTCTATGTGGGGATTGTGCTGCTGACCTCTTAAATCTGATAGGTCAGGTGGTGTTAATTATATAACAGTATATCTCGATCTAAAATTTATGGCCGCTCCAAATGAAACAGTTTACTTTTTTAAAAGTTAAAAAAAGTTGATATTTTTTAGTACTTATTGAATGTGTCTCCAGTGTTAGCACCTGATTTAAGGAAAACTTCTGAATTGAGAACCTGTCAAATGGTTGTAAAAAGATGAGCAGCATTTCTGTCTATTACGGTTTTGTTAAATGAGAGAAAAAATAGCTGATTTGGGTTGACAATCCAAAAAAAACATTTCACAGTTATAAGAAATAAGAAATTCTATAACTAAGGGAATGAACTGTATCTTGTCACTTTATATTAGGCCACATGACATCATACCATTACTGATTTTTTTTTTATGAATAAAACTTCTACCATGATCAATCTATTTACTAAAGCTGACCTTAATCTTATTATCTTGGCTTAATATCATAGAAAATCTTTGAGACTCATACAATAAAATTCTGTGAATCCCACAAGCAGCCTATGGAATAAATTAAGAACATAAGGAATCAAACAAATAGTCCTGCATAGGTAGATTTGCATATACCAGGTTGTCAGGAAATTTGGGTCAGAGCACAGTGTCAGCAGAATGAGTTAAGTGCAATGCTCAAGGGCCCAACAGTGGCAGCTTGAACCCCCAAGGTTCTGATCAGCAACCCAGAACTTTACTGAACCACCACTGCCCTCAAAGAAAGCTATAAAAAAAGTAAATCTATACAGAAGAGATTAAAAAAGAGGCAAAACTGCCTAAACCCCCACCCAAAGCATCACACCTAGTAAGGTTTTTACCTTAGTTTAGTACTAGTCTTTACTTTGTTATTATTTTTATTCAATTTGAATTCTGTATTTGAAGGAATTTGCTACACTGAGCTACATGATAAAATCTTTTTCTGACACAAAGCCATGGTAACAAAGAACCCAGGCAAAACAGACTGCAACAGGACACACACATTAGCAACACACAAGGGAGCATTAACACTGAGTCATGCAGTAAGAGCTCAAGCATGTGCTCTCGAATGAGACTGTTTCAAGCAATGAAGAAAACCTGAATGTTCCCAAATTTCTCATACACTGGTTAACTTTAAGACCTAATTGTACAGTATTAGTTATTTAAAACCTGGAGTTACAGTCAGCTCTACCACAGCTCTGGCCCATTAAAGCATTGTATCAGAGACATTAGCAGCGAATTCTTTTGCTGATGTTAGAGACAAGGTGGGGCCTCCATGTGCTGAACCTGTTTGTCATCCCACAGATCCCAATCAGACTGACATCTGAGAAATTTGGAGGCCAAATCAACACCTTGAATTGTTTTCCATGTCCCTAAATCAATTTATTCTGGTAAAATATGACAATGCCATTAGAAAATACATTTGACATGAGGGGGTGTACTGGGTCTGCACCAATGTTTAGGTAGATGGTACATGTCAAAGTAAGATTACCTAACAGAATATTGATAAGAGCTTCACACTACCACCTTTCATTTTTTTCCATAGTTCATCCTGGTGTCATCTCTTCTCCAGATAAAAGATGCACATGTGCCCCACTGTCCAAATGATATAAAAGAAAAACATGATTTGTCAGGCCAGGCCATCTTTTTCTATTGCTCCATGGTCCAGTTCTGGTGTTCACATGCACATGCATACTATTGTCGGTTGACAGGGATCAGCAAAGGCAGTCTGACTGGTTGGTCATTACAGAGCCCCATATACAGTACAGCAGGCTGTAATGAGCGTCAATGAGCCTTGAGCGCCCACTGACCTGTCACTGGTTTATCGGTTGCCCTTTCTTAGACCTCCTTAGGTATTAACCATAGCATACTGAGAAAAGCTGTTGTATTGAAAATGCCCTGACCCAGTCGACTATCCATCACAATCAGCCCTTACCAAGATCCAACCAATCCTTTAGCTTGCCTCTTTTTCTGTTTCCAACTTAAAAACCTGACTTAATTTGCTGCGTAATATATCTCACTTCCTGACATGTGCCATTGTAATAAGATACTTGAACTTCACCTATAGCTTTACCTATCACATTGTGTATGAAGGCGTATGAAGGCTGTCACACTCACATGGTCACAAAAAATGTAATTATTAAAGCCTCTAAGTGAAAGATCAGGTTGCTCTAAATACCAAAAATAGCCTTTAGCCTTCATGACTTTCCTGAAATATCAAATTTACCTTCCTTGTAATGTCTGCATTTGATTTTTACCCTACATGTCTGCAGCTTAATTTTTGTAATACTAATTAATCTTTGCACATATTTTTTAAAGCACTGAAATCACACTAAAACCAGGTTCTTTAAGATTCCAAAACCATTAACAGTTGAATCTCTCATAGTCAAACCTCAAACTATGAAATGATAATTATCAGATTTATTTCAAAAACCCTACTGGGTTATTCTTTTGCAAAACTGAATAAAGCGCCACACTGTGTAAAGCAAGAGATTATAAAGAGCAGAGCACAGAATATATTACAAAGCCTGAACATATTGTTCTTACTTCACTTTCTTGCAGGCAGGTATCCTAATTGATACTGTATATGAGAAATATGGAATATATGGAGAAAGATGAATGCAATGCTTATTAGACCACATGGCCAATCTAACCTGTGCTAACACACATCGCCACACAGTTACACATGACACATGAACCCACCAAAGCCAGGCACAACACAGCCATTACAATGTCACTTGGCCCTAATCAATAGACAGGGAGGCCAGAGTCGCCTTTCAGCAGACAAAAGTGCTTCTCTGTAACAGCTGACTCTGGACTTCTATTCTGGGAGCATGGAACATGGCAAACTGGGGATTTTTAGGGAGGCTAGAAAACAAAATATGATATTCTTGGTGCCACTCACACCCTTTGGGAAAAATGCTGGATTAAAGCTATGCTATTTTACTAAGCTCTGTCACTCAGTAGGGTTCTTCAAACAACAACAAAATCAGGACTGTGAGAACATGCAGGAGTATTCAGATTTTACAGATTTACTCTGTGTGTATGCATGTTTATAATTTCTATATGTTTTGCTCGATGACTTGAATAAGGTGTATTTCATTAAAAGATAAAAAGATTGAACTAATGAGTGCCGTTTCTTATCGAATGCACCCAAGCAAACAGCAGCAGTGTACTTGCCTGTACACTGTGCTAATAAGGTTAACTAAGGTTAACTCATGGGTACATACAAATGAAAGGAATCTAATTCAGGCTATGAGGAATATACTCAAGTTTTATTTATTCGGCTTTTAAGTGAAACTTGCCATATTACTAACACTGACATACTGAAAATGAGTAAAATAAAAGGTAAAATAAGACTTCTCCTCCTGCAGTAAAACCTTTTACCTGTCAACTTTATGTTCTTTTACTGGTGTAGTTCTTTATTCCAACCAAGTAGGAGCCATACCTGATTCCACCTGTTTAGCCAGCTGATCTTAGCATTCATTTAAATATCATGTGTGGCTTATTCTTTCGGAAAGAAAGACACCACCCCTTTGTGCATAAGATTGGACCCCTGTATTGGCATACATTTTTTTTCCAAGAAATAATATTTAGTTGCAAACACTGCCTCAACTCTGAATTCTTCTATTTTCTTGCGATTTTCCTTAAATAAGGATAATGCATCCATTTTACATGGCAATTTTCTTTCAGCAAAAGCAGTATTTTCGAGACAGTTCTACTGGATAAGGAAGCACAGCAAGATCGAAGAAATCAGGCTGGACCCAAGCAGTTCAGGCATTTTTGTAAGACACTTCCGACTGCTGATATTAGTTATCACTATACAAAAAAGTACACAAGGTCCATTAGAGGCCCATTAGATATGCACTATAAGGTTTGACAGAGGAGATATTATGCTTAAGAGCGTAAAAGCCTAAGAGCTTTCCTAACCAATGCCACCACCACTGTTTCAGGTCAATTTTTATCTCATCAAAACATTTTTCCACTAGAACACCACAACTCTAGGTATGTGTGATTACAATTTAGCATGTTTTGCAATATATTAAATTTAGCTTTCTTACTAAACAGCATCAATCTATCCGCATTTTTACTTCATCAACAGGGTTGTTATGGCGATGCTGGAATCCCTGAGCCAGAAGTCCACAGGGCTGGCCTCTCTTTCTTATTGGTTACCATAACAACAGCGGAACTCTCAGGCAGAATCCCACAAAGCTTCGGGCTCAACCCAGGACAGGGCTGTATGCGAGATAACTTGTCCCTGAAACCTTGGAAATTGTCTTTCATTAAGCTAAAAGACCAAAATTGATAATGGAAAAGACACAGATTACTTTTCCTTTTATACTTTTTTATACATCCCATCACAAGTGTGCCCATTGCAGTGTAATATTCACAATCCTAGTCCTTAAACTGCACATTCGACACTTGCTATTCCAGTAGCTCTAGAAATTTTCATATGTAAACACGTTTTAGAGAAAGAACCCTGAATACTACAACAAAAACATTGAGATTAAAAATTAACCTTTACAGTATGAACGTCTCCCCTTGAGATGTTTGCTGATCAGTGAAATCAAAAGCCTTTCCTGCATAGTAGACCATACTGCCTTGAGACTTAGAAATCATATTCTCCAGCTGTAGTCAATGGTTTGTCTAAAATTTGCAGCATTCTAAAAAAAACTAAGCAAAAGCGACTGATTCCTACTTTGCTTTTGCTCCAACCTTAGATCTCTATCCTGCTATTTTGCTAAAAATGCCAAAAAAAAATGCTTTGCTCTTAATGTGACTTACAGTATAAAAGAATAGTTTTATTTTTTCTGAAAGCGAAGTACAACATTTATTTTATTATATATTCTTCCTAATTGGTTCAGGTCTGAGGGGTTTTGTGGCATCTGTTACAAATGTGTCTACAAAGTAAGAGTACTAACAAGAGCAACTGTCAGCCGATGAATAGTATCATTTTTATTTTGTTTAATAGTTTAATAGCAAGTCAAGGTGACTGGAATTAAAAAAATATTTTAAAGCCTTCCAAAAAACTTGCATGAAAAATTGATGAGTCACCAGTAGACATTCAAATTCCAAAATGGCTGAACTGAAAAAGCTGTTTACACAAATGTAGAAAGACTGTTTTTCACTTTGCCAAAAGCATTTAAAAGGTTTTTAGTTACTTTCCTCTTAGTATTATAAGGCTTATAGCTTTCCTTATATGAATCCTTGAATTATTTATTTTTTATCACTAATGTGGTTGCCTACAATTTCAAAAAGAAGCTTTTTGACTCACAATGCAAATGAACAACCACAGATATTTCCAACTGACAAACAGCAAACATGTAGTTTAATGACTTAACAATGAGATTAGCTGAACTTTTTCTCACACAATTGCTGTGAAAAGCTAATTCTTGTCAAAATAGACAAACGTTGACTCATGGGCAAAGACCTTAAGGCTGGGTCTGTCTGTTTACACCACTTCCACACCAAAATCAACCAAGTCAACGCATCAAGAATTAACACTAGTGTTTATTAGTGTATCCATAGACATTTATAGACATCCATTGCCAATTTGTAATCTGCATATGTTTAAAAGAATCTGCATTAGAATGATTTTGTGGCCTGTAGTCACAGCAAGTGTTTGTGCTGCAGATATTCGTTCCACCCAAATGGTTTTTTAAAACAACTACAAATATGCTATTTAGTGCCCTACTCGCTCAGGCTAGGTTCTTTAGTAAACTGGAATTACTCAAGTAATCACCCCTAACTCATCTCTTTGTTGCATACATATTGTACACATGGTCATTATATTTCATGATAAAACACAATGTGTGATGTGTTTTAATCCATGTTTGTAACATTTACATTTAAATGTCATGTCTACTGTCCACTGCAATGTACATACACATGACAAAGTGGAGGACACCATTTGCTAGACATATTCATGACCTTGGACAGTTCCCTTACAATTCTTGTGCCCTCCATTGGCTTGTTCATTAATGATCTATTATTGAATCACTTAAAAAACAATAATTATTAAAATGTAATCTTACATTTCATTTAGACCACCTCTGCTTATTTGCAAAGCAAAAATCCCAATAATTATTGTGATTCAACATCTAGGGTAATGTACCTAAACTCTATAATTGCTAACAAACATCCATTCAGTTCTCATGTCTCTAAACAGGAAGCTGTTTTGAACCAAAGAAGAAACAGGAGATGCTTAACTGTATAAAAAAAGTAGTAAGGAAACCAATATTTTTGTCCTTATCCAGTTTCCATATCTATAGATATTATTTTACTTTTCTGCTCAAAGCAAGTCTGTGGCAGTGAGGTCAAAAAGTACTCATGAAATGCTTCCTGTCCACTCTTTTATTTATCATAAACAGAACACTAATCTTTCTTTCTACCCCCCTCTCTCTCTCTCTCTCTCTCTCTTAACTTAAACTACATGAAGAGCTTAGGTGATTCAGTGCTCTGTGATTTTATTTCTGTCCCGAATTTATGTTTTTCCTCCAGAAATACAGAATTCTAGGCTCTGATTTAGACTTTTCAGCTAGGATATTTTAACACTTCTATTTGTGTTTATATCTAGAAAAATCTTCAAATACTTTCAGAAATTACAGAATTGAGGATGATTTTTGAAACAGAAATGTTAATTGTTGGTTGTCCTGGTCCCTTCATCTGTATACTGACTTTAATAAAAGCTTAATTGCAGAGTGTGATCCTGAATAATAATTCAATTTGGCTATTACAGTAACAGCTACAGAAAGTATAAAGTCCCATTACATTTAGATATGAAACAATATTAGATATTGCACAATATTATGATGTTCTACAGGGATTCAACTTGTGGATTATTTTAGTAGGAATAAAGTTCATTGTCTAAATGATTGTAAGCTTTGAAAGTAAATGTAAATGTTCAAATATTTGTGATAATGGTGCTCATTTTTTTATTGGTATTGTAATATTATCATTGCAATGAGATGTTACTTCTGCGAGTAAAAATATAAACAATTTTAATTGTTATAGCTGGCTTATATTTCACTTTTCAGATCCTGAAAACAAAAGAGCAAGTGCTTCTGAACTCACAATTTTCCTGCCACATTAAACATCATATTAATTAGAATCCTAACATAGAAAAACTGCAGATAAACATTAGACTAAAAGTCCCAGATACCAATGCAGCCATTCAATGCAATTGCTCTGATATAGAGATGAGGCTCAGCTCAGCCAGCATGTGTTCTATTAGATGGCAGACTATAGAACTAATAATAATAATTCTACAATGATTCAGGAATATTATTTCATCATCTGGATTTCTAATTGCTATATTATTCAAATGTTCCTCCATGATGAATAATATAACAATTAAAAATCCAGAGAAAGAAATAATATTTCTGAATCATTGTACAGTAGTATTATATGCTAAATATATAACAGAATAAATTGGATGCATAACAAAAAGGCTGAAACAAGCGAGTAGCTTAAACGCACCAAAGCCACCGCCACTACTGTACATGCCCTGTGTTACAAAAGTTAACATGAGAGACTATGAATAGCTCCTAATGAATTTAATGATCTAGTGAGCAACAATAGGCAATTTCTCGTGCCTTTCGTGAACAGTACTTTATCCCCGCTGGCCATTTCTGTTATACGCTAATTGAGCTCAGCCTCTTCATTAAGCAAAGATGAATATTCATAATGTGAATATTGAAAAAGAGTCCACAGTCTGCATGTGCCAGCTATGATAGCCTTCCAACCAATAGAGATTCAATTAGAGGTCATAATAGCTGCAGATATCTGCCTGTTAACTTGTTGGTTTCTGTTTGTGCAAAGAGAATATAGTAACTGATTTCGAAAAGGACAGTCTAAAATACCCAGGCGATCTTCTTCAATATTGCTTTAAATGGCACTTTTCTCTGGTGAACAATAAAAAATAAAAAAAAACATGATACTTAATCAAATACTACACCCAATCAAACGAGAATCTCACTAGCAAATATAACTTTCGCATTAGCAGTTGTTAGGGCATACTTCATATCACTAAAGTAGATGAAGTAGTGACTGTTACTTAGTGCTAACATCTTGTAACATCTTCATTAAGATTTTCTGACCTCCAGGTACAACATCTAACACGTCACATCACATTAGCATTCTCCCAACACCCCACAACACCAGGGTAGCTTTCAGGGGCTAAATAAATCTCTTTTTTTCTTAAAGGAAAAAAAAAAGCCTGGAAGAGGAAAAGCAGCTTCAGTGGTGGGAACTCCACTGTGCTGCATTCGAAAGTCCTGAGGCTTGCGTTGCTTTCTCCCTTACAAAGAAGCCTTTCAGGAGCAGTGTAGGGAGAATGGCTGTTTTTCTATGGTGCGCCAGAAACTTGGGAGATCTTTTGGAGTGCAGCCATAACTTTCCTCCTCCTGTTGGCTTGAGACATGAACCCTCAGTCTTTATGAAAGATGGACTTGTTGGTGGCAATGCTATGCTTTGTTGTCCCCTAATTCTCTGTGTGTTTTCTTGAATTGAATGGATGGCAAAGTTTAAAACCCTCCTTTTGTGGACATACAGTGCTTCGCATAAGTAATGTCTCTCTTTAACTTGAGTAACAACCTAAAACTTGTGACTTTTTGAATACAAATTGCTCTCGGCAACAGATTTATTGCGATTTATTAACTTGTCAATTGGTGACTTGGATTGGACAGTAGACAATAGAACTGAAACAGTATGATTTATTTGATATAGATAAGTATATTGAACATATTTAAAATTACCATGCAATATATACATTATTATACGTTTTCTAAAGGCATCTACTCCATGTTACAGTTCATAATCACATTAATATGTTAATAACAGGTTGTGAACATCCACTGTTCCATGAACTTCTTGAATGTCCACGGTGAATACTATTTGATTAAAATATCCTTCCGTTTCTGCACAGCGGCTGGAAATATGGCAGAAATATGATAATGATACATGAGAACATTTCTACATCAAATGTACCACGATATATACAGACTTAATGCATCTGATGTTGCATCATATCACGCATAAGCAAAAGTAAAATTACTACGTCCGTTTTGTCCCATGCAGATTTGTTCATGGGGGAATTGTGATGTGTTGAAGGAGCAGTTCTTTGCCCCACCCCGACCTCTCACTGCACGTCATATGCAGGTTCATAAT
The DNA here is from genome assembly GCF_014805685.1 of Silurus meridionalis. NCBI lineage: Eukaryota > Metazoa > Chordata > Actinopteri > Siluriformes > Siluridae > Silurus > Silurus meridionalis. The sequence continues at coordinate 5,210,890 of NC_060902.1, forward strand.
AAATAATAAACCCTTGCTAAGATGTAGAAATGTAAGTAGAAACTGCCATTTTGTCTTGTGACTCAGCAGAGCATGGCACCAAACACCTGACTGCAACTTTAAAGGATATCTTAAAACACACATCGTGGCTGATGGAATTTTAAGAATGATGCTGTTATAAATTCTCAGGCACTGAGACATTATAATTACACTGTTGTATGAAAACCGTAGAAATGTGTAAACAACATAGCTGTCAATAATAATTGATTAACAGTTTATTTTTCTGTTTGGAATGCCCTAAATCTAGTGTATTTGTGTTGTCTTGGGCATTTTGTTATAACTTGTGTTAATGTTATTATTATTATCATCATCATCATCATCATCATCGCCATCATAGTTTACAATATACACTATAATCCCTATCATCAATATTGTGCTGCTCGTTGTAATATAAATCTGTAGATTTAAGTGTAATGGTTATATTCATATGTTAGACAGTATATTTATATAAATGACTGGACTTGTTATAAAACAGCTCATTTGTTGTTTTGCACAGTGAAGTTGCTGCATTTTGGTTTTTCTGTGCACCTGTTGGAAAGGTTGGCTGAGCGTTCAGAGCCCTCTAGCGGTGAAAAATGAGCATGACCCCAACTAAAACCACGACGCAACTAAAATCTGTGGCGAATAAAATCAGAGAGCGGCTTCAAAATAATGCAAATATAAAACATATCCTTCTTTTTTTAAAGTAAGGATCATAAACAGGATGTAAGAGCCATGTCCCTGGTTTATTGTATAACGCAAATTCCGCACAGGAAGCGCATAGTTTGATTGATTTAGTTTGGTTTGGCATTGCAGCGCAGTGTTCGGTGCGCATCCGCAGGCTGGTGCCGTGTCCCTGTAGTTCGTGTTGCATGCTGATAAAAATGGATTGACAGTGTGTTTGTTAGTGTTTTTTTTGCCGCATATTAGAAAACAGAACACACACACACACACACACACACCACGGGTAGCGACACTCACCCACTCCGAGCTTTTCGTCCTCCGTCGGGGTCCACATGATCCCCCCGGTTCACGAGCTGAGCACGAAAGTTGCGCTCGGATCACAGCATGGCTTCTGAGAGGTTCTGGTGGTGAACGTACTCCAAACCCGACATGGCAAATCAAAGTGGTGTCAGTGCTCTTCTTGTTTTTCCTTCTCGCGGAATCCCGAAGATCAGCGCAGCTTCAGCATCAGCATCAGCATCATCCCGAGCTCTCATTGATAGATTTCTTTATTTTTATTTGTTTATGTGTTTATTTATATGATGTGTTTGTTTGTTTGCTTGCTTGCTTAATCATTGGATTTCAGCTTCTCCCTCGCCCTCATCTATGTGTCTCCCGATCAGGATGTTACGCAGCGGAGATCGCGTTAAAAACGTGTGCCCACGTGTGTGCGCTCCGCTCTGCGTTTTTTTCCCCCCGCCGTCGCAACCCCTCGACACTGAGCTGTTTACCGGTGTAGTGAACTGTAATGCTCTTTACTGCACACGCGCTCGCTCTCTCTCTCTCTCTCTCTCTCTCTCTCTCTCTCTCTCTCTCTCTCTCTCTCACCCCTCTCTCTATCTCTTTCACACTCTCTCCTCTATACCTCTCTCTATCCCCCTCTCTCTCTCTCACCCCTCTCTTTATCTCTTTCACCCTCTCTCCTCTATACCTCTATCTCTCCCATCTCTTTCCCTCTCTATCCTCTCTCTCTCTCTCTCTCTCTCTCTCTCACCCCTCTCTATTTCTTCCACCCTCTCTCCCATCTCTTCCCCTCTCTATCTCTCCCCCCCTCTCTCTCACTCTTTCCTATTTTCCCTCTCTGCCTCCCTCTCTTACTCTCTCTTTCCCTCTCTTTCTCTTTTTTCCTCTCTCCCCCTCTCCCTTTTCTCTCTCTTCCTCTTTTACGTGACGTGAACTGACTGTGACACACTACCGGTAACACACCATCCATAAGCACCTGTGTGTGTGTGTGTGTGTGTGTGTGTGTGTGTGTGTGTGTGTGTGTGTGTGACTCCCTGCCTCTTGTAGAAACCTGTCCGGGAAAAAAAAAGTCCAGAAAGACTTCACTCACGTGTGCACATTATGTAATTTTGATCATTTTGTTTTGAACGCGTTTGATTTGTTCCTAGAAGATTCAGGTGTGTCGTTAATCGAAGGTGTGTTTTTTACACGCCTGTTTTACACATGTATTTTTACGTTTTACCACCGGAATTGTTTGCGTTTGAAAGTGATTTTTTTCTCGATTCGTTTCACTTCAGATGTGGTTTTGTTTAGATTCATTTTGAATTCATGAGTGACGTTTCACACGCTTCTCGCTATATTTATACAGGATTTCTCTGCAGTGATTCACGTTAATTACATGGCTTTTTTTCGCATGCTACATTTCATTTACAAGTCTACATGCTTATTTTGAAGGATTTAATTAGGATTTTTAAATTAATCAATTGTTTTCATATGTAATTTTTTTTCTTCTACTCGTGTGATTCATTGAATTCATATTCGATCCACTGAAATATACTATTCTATACTATACTATATACTATACTATACTATACTATACTATTCTATACAATACTTTACTATTCTATACTATTCTATACTGTACTATATACTATACTATTCTATTCTATACAATACTTTACTATTCTATACTATTCTATAATATACTATATACTATACTATACTATACTATTCTATACTATTCTATACTATACTATTATATACTACACTATTCTATACTATACTATTCTATACTATATACTATACCATACTATTCTATACAATACTTTACTATTCTATACTGTACTATACCATTCTATACTATACTATTCTATACTATACTATTCTATACAATACTTTACTATTCTATAATATACTATTCTATACTATACTATTCTATTCTATACTATACTATACTATACTATACTATTCTATTCTATACTATGCTATTCTATACAATACTTTACTATTCTATAATATACTATACTATTCTATACTATACCATTCTATTCTATACTATACTATACTATTCTATACCATACTATTCTATACTATTCTATTCTATACTATAATATTCTATACTATACTATTCTATACAATACTTTACTATACTATTCTATACTATGCTATACTATTCTATACTATACTATGCCATACTATACTATACTATACTATTCTATGCTATACTATACTATTCTATTCTATACTATACTATTCTATGCTATACTATACTATACTATTCTATTCTATACTATACTATTCAATTCTATACTATACAATACGATACTATTCTATACTATACTGTACTGTAATATACGATTCTATACTATACTATTCTATACTATATTATACTATATTATACTGTACTGTACTATACTATACTATACTATGTGGCTATACTATACTATTTGCCTATACTATATTATACTATATTATACTGTACTGTACTATACTATACGATTCTATACTATACTATTTGGTTATACTATACTATACTATTTGGCTATACTATACTATACTTATATAATACAAAATGTACTAACTTTTTTTGTAGTACACTAATTGTAGTACACTAATGAGAAAATCTTTAAGCTTTTCAGCTTCTATGAAGAATGAGACCCTGCAGGGATTTGGTGCACCTTACAAATGTACTTCTCTAAGTGGGATTTGTGGTGGTAATAAGCTGAGAAGGTCAGCCAAGACTTCTCTATCCCCAGCTACAGATACCAGCTCCTCTTGGGGGATCCTCAGATGTACAGTGTCTAATAGAGCTTTAACATGTGCCATCAAGGGGGCATCATTAAAATATACTGTAACCAGCTTTTGATTCTGAGGCTGTTTTGTTTTTTTTTGTTTCCACACCTTATCAAGAAAAAGAGAGTAAATTTGGAGTCCATGAAAAGGAAGCTGTACTCATGGCCTGAGCTTGTGACCATAGCTGAGGGACACAGACTAATGTTGTCACCCAGATGATGGTAGGTTAATTTTTTTTGTCTGGTTCCTCAAAAATTTCTTCCTAATATTCTCTTTTTTGTTTGTTCTGCTTGCTCATTAGGTATAAACTTATAATGACAATTTTTTAAATTCCAAATTATTTTTTTTATCTATTTCTGTAAAGCTACTTTGTGATTGTTAAAAGCAGTAAATAAGCTAAACCATATTTTATTTATATACTGTATGTCATATAGTACCACCAGATTCACGAGGAACAGTCTGGTCAGGCTTTTTTGTGCGAATGTATCATTTCAGTACTTACTTCTTTACAAATGAATTCAGTGTAGTGCATTCCAATTTATGAGACATGATCTGGCGACCCTGTTTACAGATCTTTCAATAAGGTCTCTTAACAGCTTAAATTTTTTTTTTTTTATGAGCTGTAAATGTAATGTGGCAGTTCACGCTTGCTGAGCAGAGACCACCTACAGACAACACGCCACATATCGAATGTGGGTTAAGCAGCCATCTGTCAAAGCAGCAATAATTCCTCATCTTCACACTAATGATCTGGACATAAGTGTAGCAAGTGTGAAGTAGAAGTGCACATGGATGCAAATTTGTCATTTATTTTCTTCTTTTTTAATTGCAAAGTAATGATTCATGATAATAAAAAATCACAAAAACAATGTGAGAATGTCAGCGTCACGTAATCCTCTACAACATTTTAATACATGTGCTAGTGTATTCTACCAAAGGTATTGTCTGATCAGAATGCAATCTTCCTGTATTAAAGTTTATAATCCTATATCATGTATTAATATACTATGAAAATAAATTGAATATATGCAATTTTGCATTAGTGAATCAGTGTCATTTGTTAGTCTATCACTAGATCTATGAGGCTACATAGAGAAATGTGTTATCTGTTCTGCCTATTACAGTTACCATCTCATTCATTTTGGGATGTGTGTGTGTAATTATATGAATTATAGGAAGATTACTATGGAAAGGTGTTTTTAAACGAGCTCTCGGTAAACCAAATAAAATATCAGGATGCCCCAACCCAATCAATCAGCTATCCGTTATCTGATGAGTAATTCCTGCATGCAGATCTATTCATAATCAGACCTAAATCAATCTGTCATTATGCAGGGCTATAGCCAATCACCCATAACCCCCACCCCCACCACCACCACACACACACACACACACACACACACACACACACACACACACACACACACACACTAATGCACATGGGGATATGTGTATTCAACCATATTCATACAGCCATGCAAGATCACAAGCACATGAACAGAAGATGTCACGTCGCTATGCAGGGACTGTAAATTGATTTTTCCAGCTTGAGCTGCATTTTTTTAAAAATTGATTTTTTTTTTTTTTGCATTCTGTGATAAACAACAGGCTTTCAGCAGATATTGGTAGTGTTTCGTGCCCTGCTCTACTTTGTTGCTTGTCTTTTTTCATAAACACAGTTTGAAGGATCTATGAATTCTGATTGTCCTGTTTGAATGTCACATTATATTTGCATAAGTATCTACACTGAGTTTATTCGCTAGTAGATACCTATATGACTAAGATTAAGGAAATCTGCCAGACCTTCACTTCCTGCCCAACAATGACTACACTACACATCCAGGATTCACCTACTTATTCGTTGTCAAGCTACTGCAAGTCATCCAATTGTGCAACCCCACCACTTGCCCTCTGGATCCATTACCTTCCACTATGCTTTAGGCCATCTCACAAGACCTCCTGCCATTCATCTCCACGATCATCAATAGTTCCTTAACATCTGGCCAGGTGCCAACTACTTTCAAGCAAGCGATGGTTATTCCCATCTTGATGAACCTGCTCTGGATCCATCAGACATCAACAGCTACAGACAATTATCAAGTCTCTCCTTTCTTTTTTAAATCTCTGGAATGCACTGTTTTTAACTGTTTGTCTATTTCTCAAAGAACAACATCCATGATCCAACATGGTCCACATCTGCCGCACACAGACTCTTTACTGGTGTTCCACAAGGCTCAGTACTTGGTCCCCTTCTTTTGTCCCTCTATACCCACTTTCTTGGTGAAGTCATATCCTCATATGGGTTTTCTTACAATTGCTAGCTGATGACACTCAACTCATCTTTTATTTTCCTTCCTCAGATACCACAGCTTCTGCTCAGATATCAGCATGCTTGAGTGTTATCTATCTTAATGGATGAGTGCTCATCAAATGAAACTCAACCCCAGTGAAACAGAACTGTTCGTCATCCCAGGCAGAGATGGCAAAAGTACACACATCTTTCACTTAAGTAGAAGTACAGATACTCATGTTTTAAAATACTGGGGTAAAAGTTGAAGTACTGACTATACTTTTTTAACTCAAGTTAAATTAAAGAAGTTTGGGCTCTGGCATGTACTTTTGTAAAAAGTAACCATTACTTTTTAGTGTCATGCTAGTAACTGAATGTCACGTCATATTAATATTAGGGCTGTCAATCATTTAAATATTTAATCGCAATTAATCAACATGGGCATGGACAAATATGGATGCTTTATGCAAATGTATGTTTATTAGTGAAACCAAACTCAACATAGAGCACAAAGACAAAATATTTTTGTAAAGATTTGAAAGTAATTATGGTGTTTTAAATTTATAAAATTTCATAAATTATCAGAACACCAAACGGAACATTTGCTGTTTCCACACGGACGATTAATGAGGTGATACTGAAGAAACGATACCTCTTATAACTTTCATATGGATGACATAATCAGAGAATAATTGTATTCGACAGGAATTGGTTTATTTAAAAGTATTGACATTCAGGTTGTTTTATTTGTGTGTCTGTGAATAGAGAAAACAGAGACGGCAGAAAGTGCACCCTGTCTGTTTGCTTTATTTTACAAAAGCACAGTGTTTTGTTGTTATGAGTGTGTACAAATAAAACTAGACCCTATACAGATTCTACTGATGTACAGCACTTATTTGTGCCATCAAAAAAGCCAGAGTAATTTAAGTTCGTTTAAGCATTATGAGGAAAAAAATGCCACAAAACACGCCAGCGTGTTTGTCGACCTCAGAGGGTTAATTGTCGGATGTGTACATTATGGCGGATTTAGGTGCTGATTTAAGAGTTGGTGCATCAGTAAAAAAAATGTTTACTGATTAAAAAAAAAAAAATCGGGTTTATTTATTTATTATATCTGATTAAAGAAAGGGCATTGTGAATAAACTTGTGCTAAAGGTTATAATTTCCCATCTTTTATATTTATTTATTTATATTTTTAATAATGGTTAAACAGAAATGTGAGCTTTAATAAACCAGTGCCATTATAATGAATTTGCATTTCGACCGCCCTAATGAATATATTATAACAAAACAAATACAAAATTTTGTTACCTAAAGAATGTATCCAAGCTGAACATCCAGCAAATAGGACATAAAGCAGAGAAAAGATGATGATCAGGATTGTCACTGTTCTCAGTTATGTTTACATCACTGACTCCCTCTGTCTCATCCACGTTAACCCCATACTTCTTGTTGCTTTCTGACTTGCTCGTTGTTTGATTCATAAACTAGTCTAAGAAATACACCAGTGGTGGATTGAAAAAGCTGCGCAATGACAGGAAATCAGTTGAAATGAGAAAAAATATATTGATTTCACCAAATAGATTAAAACTAAAGAGCCTGTTTTGAAAATGTAAGAAGTAGAAGGTACAGAGATTTGTGTAAAAATGTCATGAGTAAAGGTACAAAATTATCCGAAAAATAAATTTTGAATTAAAGTACTAATGCAAATTCTCTCGCCATTGGGCGGATGAACATTGATCAGTTTTATATAACTGAGAGACAAAATAAATTTTTCTGTATTTTATTTATCCACAGTTCGGGATTCTGATGTTTAATTAAAAATCCAGAGTATTATAAATTTACATTTTTAACAAGTCATGCATAAACTATATGGGCAAAAGGTTGTGGATGCCTGAACATAAGATTTTAATTAGTTGTTTTTTTTTTTTGGTACTGATGTGGGTGAGGAAGCCTGGGGTGGAGTCAGTTTTCCAAATCATACCAGAGGTGTTTAGTAGGGTTGTGGTTCAAGTTCTATAGCAGGCCACTATAGTCTTCCACTCTAACCCAGCATATCTACATGGAGTTAGCTTTGTGCATATGGGCATTGTCATGCTGGAACAGGTTTGGGTCTCCTAGTTCAAGTGAAGGGAAAATGTAATGCTACTGCATCCCAAGACATTCTATACTGTTGTGTGCCTCCAATTTTACGTTAACACTTTAGGGAAGAGCTCCATATCCAATGTCTCTCTGTCTGTCTGTCTGTCTGTCTGTCTGTCTGTCTATCTATCTATCTATCTATCTATCTATCTATCTATCTATCTATCTATCTATCTATCTATCTATGTTTAATTAGTCTTTTTGGAAGGAGTCTCCTGTATCAGTGATAAAATTTGTAGAAACCTTACAATGTCAGACACTGGAAGTCAGAATTGAGGGCTTTGAAAGTCCCCTATAAAATAACATGGGAATTTTTCGTCTTGATAATTAGGAAGGAAAACCAAAAAGAAATGAATTAAAATAGAGGCCAGTGAGAGAACATATTTTAATAAATATTAACGTCTAGTTTTAGCTAAAAAAAATGTGTTTATAGCTATAATGTAAGTGATATCAGGTACATACTTATTTTATGGATGTTCACCAACTATGACTTCACTTATATGTACATAAGTATATTTTTAATTCACAGTACAACAACTGCTCTTCTCTGTCTACTTTACATATTTAAACTGCAACCCTGTGATATATTTTGTGCAGTTAACTCATACAAAAAACTTTGAAGTGATTTGGAAAGTTGTTTAGATTTCTTTTTATTGTTTCTTATTTGTGGTATATTGACGTAACAATAAACTGTTGCTATTGTGTTGCAGCTGTTGTGACCCCAAATTTCCCCTTGAGAATAAGACAATACACTCCACTCTTCTTTACTTTACTCTACCCTACTCTATTCAACTTTATTTTATACTACTCTTCTCTACTCTACTCTACTGTACTGTACTGTACTCTACTCTACTCTACTCTACTCTACTCTACACTACACTACACTGCTCCACTCTAATGTACTGTACTCTACTGTACTCTACTCTTCTCTACTCTACTGTACTCTACTGTACTCTACTTTACACTATACTATACTGCTCTACTCTACACTACAATACTCTACTCTATTTTTCTCTATTCTACACTACACTGCACAACTCTACCTTTCTCTACACTACTCGAATCTACACTACTCCACTCTACTCTACTTTACACTACTCTACTCTTCACTACTCTACTCTACATTACACCGCTCTATTCTCCTCTACTCTACACTACACTACTCTACATTACACTGCTCTATTCTGCTTTACTCTACACTACTCTACACTACATTGCTCTACATTACACTGCTTTACTCTACTCTACACTACACTGCTCTACTCTACACTACTATACTCTACACTTCTCTACTCTACTCTACTCTACTCTACACTGCTCTATTCTGCTCTACTCTACACTACACTACTCTAAACTACACTGCTCTACTCTACTCTACTCTAGTATAGAATACACTACACCACACTGCTCTACACTATCTACTCTACACTACTCTACTCTAATCTACTCTACACTACTCTACTCTACACCACTCTACTCTAATCTACTCTACACCACTCTACTCTACTCTACACCACTCTACTCTACACTTCTCTACTCTACTCTACTCTGGTCTACACCACACCACACCACACTGATTTACTCTACTCTACACTACACTGCTCTACACTACACTACTCTACTCTACTCTAGTCTACACCACACCACACCACACCACTCACACCACTCCACACCACTCTACACTCACACCACTCACTCCACACCACACCACTCTACACCACACCACTCACACCACTCTACACCACTCTACTCCACTCCACACCACACTGCTCTATACCACACTGCTCTACTCTACTCTACTCTACACTCACTCTACTCACACTACTCTACTCTACTCTACTCTACCTCTACACCACTCTACACCACACCACACCACTCTACTCTACACTACTGTATTCTACTCTACACCACTCTACCACTCTACACCAAACTGCTCTACACCACACTGCTCTTCTCTCACTCTACTCTACACCACACTGCTCTACTCACTCTACTCCACTCTACACTACTCTACTCTACACCACTACACTGCTCTACTCTACACTACACTGCTCTATTTTACTCTACACCACACTCTACACCACTCTACTCTACTCCACACCACTCTACTCCACTCTACACCACTCTACTCTACACTGCACTGCTCCACCTCTACACTGCTCTACTCTCACTCTACACCACCTACTCTACACTACTCTACTCTACTCCACACCACTCACTCTACACTCACTCTACACCACTCTACACCACTCTACTCCACTCCACTCTACACTGCACTGCTCTATTCTACTCTACACCACTCTACCTACACCACTCTACTCTACTCCACCCCACACCACACTGCTCTACTCTACTCTTCTCACTCTACACCACACTGCTCACTCTACTCACACTGCTCTACTCTACTCACACCACACCACTCCACACCACTCACTCTACCACTCTACACCACACCACTCCACTCACACCACACTGCTCTACACCACTCCACTCTACACACCACTCTACACCACTCTCACACCACTCTACTCACACCACTCTACTCTCTACTCTACACCACTCACACCACACCACTCTACCTCACACCACACTGCTCTACACTGCTCTACTTTACTTTATACCACTCACTCTACTCTACACCACTCACACCACACCACTCTACACCACACTGCTCCACTCTACTCTACTTTACTCTACTCTACACACCACACTGCTCCACTCACACCACTCACTCTACTCACACCACACCACTCACACCACTCTACTCACTCCACACCACTCTACTCCACCCCACACCACTCTACACACACTGCTCTACTCTACTCTACCTCTACACCACTCTACCCACACCACACTGCTCTACTCACACTGCTCTATTCTACTCTACACCACTCACACCACTCACTCTACTCTACACCACTCTACTCCACTCCACACCACACTGCTCTACTCACTCTACTCTACACTACACCACTCTACACACCACACTGCACTACACTACTCCACACCACACCACTCCACTCTACACCACTCTTCACCACTCTACTCTACACCACACTGCTCACTTTACTTTATACCACTCACTCTACTCTACACCACTCACACCACACCACTCTACACCACACTGCTCTACTCTAGTCTACACTACTCTACTCTGCTCTACACCACACCACACCACTCCCACTCTACTCTACACTACTCTGTTCTATTCTTCTCACACCACTCTACTCTACACCACTCTACTCTACACTGCTCTACTCTACTTTACTCTACTCTACCTCTACACCACTCTACCTCACACCACTCTACACCACTCTCACTCTACTCCACTCTACACCACTCTACACTACTCCACTTTACTCTACTCTACACCACTCTTCACCACTCTACTCCACACCACTCTACCTCTACACCACTCTACTCTACTCTACCTACTCTACTCTACACTACTCTACTCCACACTACTCTACACTCTACACTACACCACACTGCTCTACTCCACTCTACACTGCACTGCTCTACTCTGCTCTACACCACTCCACTCTACACCACTCACTCTACTCTACACTACTCTACTCTACTCTACTCCACTCTACACTACTCTACACCACTCCACTCTACTCTACACCACTACTCTACTCTACTACTCTACTCTACCTCTACTCTACTCTACTCCACCTACACCACACTGCTCACACCACACTGCTCCACTCTACTCTACTCTAGTCTACACTAAACCACACCACACTGCTCTACACTACACCACTCTACACCACTCACTCTACTCACTCTACACTACTCTACACTACACTGGTCTACACTACTCTACTTTACACTACACTACTCCACTTTACTCTACTCTACACTACTCTGCTCTACTCTACACTACACTATTCTACTCTACACTACACTGCTCTACTCAACTCTACTCTACTCTACACTGCTCTACTTTACACTACACTAAACTACACTACACTGCACTACACTACTCTACTCTACTCTACTCTACACTCTACTCTACTTTAATCTACTTTACACTACATTGCACTACTAAACTCTTCTCTACCTTACTCATATGGAGTTACTTTTAAATAACAGCTACCAAGCCATCAAAGCACAAGGAAATCAAGATATGGCATACTTCATATTATATTTCCATTATAGTTGTCAGCACTGGGAGAACTTAATTATTAGTTAGACCCATTCTTTCTTGAGCAGGTTAAAGGAATTCTCTCTTAAATAAGCTACAAAACCAAATTGATTTTACATGAAAGAGTTTCTTTAAAGAACATATAGCAAATTCAGTTTAAAGCCCAAAAGCATACTCTCCACAGCCACTATAGATTTAAATATGCAGCAATCACAGATGGGTAAACTCCATCTGTGTGCTTATTTTAGGGTGTAAATGTGAATGTATGGCAATAAGCATATCCTGGGGGGGGGGGGACATGACAGAACTAACAACAACAGAACACAAGGTTACCATGGCGATGCAAAAGAGACACCTGCCGATGCTCCTCAGCAAAGCTCCTGTGTCTAAGTGTGTGTGTGTGTGTGTGTGTGTGTGTGTGTGTGTGTGTGTGTGTGTGTGTGTGTGTGTGTGAATGAAACAGCTTTCGTATGCCCTTGTGTTTTCTAAATCATGGGCTTGTGCTTTGATAATCAGCTCTATTCAGTTTACCCTCATCTAATTGGAAAGTAAGAAGGCCTCCCCCAGAATCTGTCTTAATGATCTCCAAAAAATCTTGTACTCAGCTCAGTCACACTGAATAAAATCAAAGTCTATTGATGTTTGCTTAATAGTGAGGTTGTGTAGTGTGATAAACATATGCTGTTGAATACTTTACTGTATATGTGTTATGGAGGATCCCACAATTTTGGTCCCACTTAAGTAAGTTTTAAACTAAAGTAAAACACAAAAACCTGTCTGCATGTTTCGGATAAATAACTTAAAACAACAACTCACACTATGTATAGCACTTAGAAGATAGCGTTTTCATGCCTCCCTCAGCTGACTATTATATTATTTTTTTTAAATAAACAATATTATTATTATTATTTGTTGAAATCCATTTAACATTTTGCACTTGAAATATTACTTTTGGAAAAGATTTGCTATATGTTCATAATTTTTAAATACATTTATATATATATATATATATATATATATATATATATATATATATATATATATATATATATATATATATATAAATAAATGCAATACTGAAATCCATCGATCCTTAAAAAAAAAAAAATCCAATATTCCACTGTCACTATTTTTTCATTCCAAATTTCTTGAAGAAAGTGTATTAAAGAAAAGTCAACTTTCCTGTTTTCCTTCTCTTAGACTACTCTGATTGCCTAAAACACCTGACTTTTACAGCCATATGTGCCTCTTCCTTAAACTATTACCGCAAAATTGGCGGCACAAAATTATTTATAATGTCCTTAGATGCAGTAGCATCGTTGGGAGTGACGAGGATGGACAGGATAAAAATAAGTTTATTAGAGGGTATGTTATTATGTAGGACGTTTTGAAGACAAGGTGAGAGAGAGAGATTGAGATGGTTTGGACATGTGTAGAGGAGGGACATGGGGTCTATCGGTAGGAGAATGCTGAAGATGGAGCCACCAGGAAGGAGGAAAAGAGGAAGGCCAAGGAGGAGGTTTATAGATGTGGTGAGGGAAGGCATGCAGGTAGTTGGTTTAAAAGAGGCAGATGTAGAGGACAGGGGGGAATGGAGACGGATGATCCGCTGTGGCAACCCTTAATGGGAGAAGACAAAAGAAGAAGAAGATGCAGTCGCATAAAATTTTCCGTTCACTTGAACTAGGAGACCCAACCCTGTTCCCTGTGACGATGACCCCCTGTCCACAAAACCTGCTCTATGCCACAATGGTTCACTAATTTGCTGCTATAGAATGCTGACCTACAGTCTACTTTGGGATGAATTGGAACACTGACTGCACCGCAGGCCTCCTCACCTCATTTACATCAGTACTTGAATGAGCATAAATCTTCACAACCACACTCCAAAATCTAGAGGAACATCTTCCCAGGAGAGTTTGGGATTATTCTAACAGCAAATGGAAGTAAATGTGGAATGGGATGTTGAAAAACCAAATAAAATAAACATTTTCTATATAGTGTATAATTGAATTTGAGATTTTATTCATTCTATGCTAAACTATAAAATATACCTAGGCTGTTAGCAAAGGCCCAAAAATAAATAAAAAAGTCAGAGATTGACAATGCTGCAAAATTCCTTATTCATGCCTTATTCATCATTCATGATGAATAACAGCATTTTTAAAATGTTGTCCCTAATAACCGCCTCAGCTGTAGGCCGGGTTTTCAAACCTGTTTCATAATGGATTTGATAAATCATAAATTGAGCAGTTAATAGAAAAAATACAGCATGATCTGTTGCTAAAGGCATGCATTTAGATGTAATCAGAGACAGCCTTGGCCTTCAATAAAGAACTCTTTTCTGAAGAGGAGTTGAAAGCGTCTGTAACAGTCTGTACTCAGTTTACTGATGTATTTATCTGAAGGTCAGTAATGAACTAGAGAGAAGCTACTGTTGTTAAAGAAGCGAAATGAGGCTTTGAATAAAACATTTAGTCTTTGGACAGGGTTCTGCTTTAGGGAAGCTCATGAGCAGAAAAAAAAGCTTGTATTCTGTTTGGTTGTTTGCGTTTGCGTCATCTTGTGAGCAGGATGTACTGATATGCATGCAGATGTAGGTTTAATAGCAAGAGTTCAAATGTAAAAATCCCGTCTTTTCGATTGCCAGAAATGTCTTTCAGGTTGACGATTATCCATTTGTTGACTTAGAAGACAATACAATTTGAAAGACTTTTCAGACTCTTATTTACTTGTTTTAGAGGCTGGTTATATAATTAGACATGTTCGTATTGCATAAGGAGTTTACGACCTTCAATTGTTTGTTAGAAATGGCAAAAGCTGGCTGCTACTGACATCTAGTGGTCATTTTATATATAAAAATATTTAGGTATTGAAGGTTGTATGTTTGCACAGGCAGGAGCCTAAATCATTCTGATGGGTTTGGGTTTCATGTCATGCTTTTCAAATCAATTTTTTTACTGTTCAATTTGGTTTTACTCTCACTATAAAAGGTTAAATAGCTTGTAGACATAGATATTGCTCTTCTGTTTCTTGTACTGCATTTATTTATGCATTTTATTTGTTTGTTTGGTTAGTTGGTTGTCTGGTTTTTTTTTTGTTTTTTTGCAAGTAAGCAATAACTTGTGCAATAACTAATTTTGCACTGTTTAATGAAAGAAATAGCAGTATGATCTACTTCGCTGAGTCAGTTCTTTTGAAATTAAATGTTGTTAATGTTGTTGTTGTTTTTGTTGTTGAGCTCAGCAAGAAACACTGATAACTATGTAATTCAACTCATTCTGGATACCTGAACACACATGGTCTATCTAATAAAATTGTTCTTGTTTTAATGCAATTCAATTGAATTGACGTTGATTCAGAATCTTTCAACAAGTGAAACACAACAGACAACTGTTAACTGTAGTTGCCATACAGATAATATTCACATTCATTTACATCATTTTGAGAAAATATACCTAGACTGATTGGTTTTCAGTCTTATTTCATGGCAGACTGCTCATCTAGGCCATGAATCTTGTTATTTTACTGCTAACATGAAGGAAGGCAATAAATTAGTATATGTAGATTTTCTCACGCTCACCTGATTAATGTCTAAATGGTGTTTAACAGCATCGTTTCACAGTCAGTTTGGGCTTTAATAAATGAGTTTAGAGTTTATATGGAAAAGCATAATGAAGATTGATGGTGACTGTAAATCTTGAATGAACAGTCTTGTTCTATCATTAGAAAAAAAAAATCACACAAGCAGCAGGAGAACTGCACATAAGCACAGGCTTGAGTTAAAAATGCGTTCTGAAAGTAATTTCAGATCTATACTTTTAGTCTAATGCTAAGTTTGTGAATTTGTTTCCATCACTATTGCAATTTATTTTCGTTTTTTAGTGAGTGCTCAAATGAAAAACCCAAATTAAATTGTTGTTGAAGAGGTTGTGGAAGACAGTTTCAAGTCACTGGTCATACACCACGACTAGTCTGAGCAAAGCAGCAAGAAACAAGGTAACTATACTGCATCAGCAGGGTTTCTCCCAGGCACAGATTTCAAAGAAGACTGGGGTTTCAAGTTGTGCTGTGCAAAGCTATTTGTCCCCCACAGAGCCCTGCTCTTCACATCAGTGAGTCTGTCTGGAATTACACGAAGAGACAGAAGGATCTGAGGCAACCTGTAACCATCGGTGGTTAGTTTTACAAGATGGTTGGGAAAACCGACCTGCTGAGATCCTTTAAAAACTGGAAGGTTGGTTATTTTTTGGTTTTGCCATGAGTTTTTCATCAGTGGAAGCAGCTGATGGAGAAATTGTGAAACAGCAGGTGGCAATGTGTGATCAGGATGAATTGCTAGGTGGTCATTCTGTTTTTCATTAAATAAATGGGATCAACCATAACCTGTTTCATATCTAACTGCTTACCCTGGTTTGAATATACACAGGCCTTTGTGTTCATTTGGTCTTATATCCAGAAGAAACAACAAATATGGCCATCCTCAACACTCGTGCATAATTTTTGAAGACAGTGGTTAAAGCTCAGGTTTGATGATCAGAAGGACAGAAGGTTAAGCACCAACATTGCCACTGTATCACTGTTGGGCCCTGCAGCAAGGCACATACCCCCTATGTTTCAAGGGTGCTGCATTAAGGTTATACCACCAATATAATAATTTACTGTACAGTGTATGATACAAATAAATGCTTCTTCTTAAAGGCCAGAAAACAGAAACAGAACAGAACCTGTAATCAGGACCAAGAGGCATCTCTGTTTATCAGTCATGCTGCCTGTTAGCTAGGAAACAGCGTCAACTTTAGGCTTAATTTATATTCAAGTGAACACTTTTTTGCCCTACTAACAACCCTAAAACATTGAATTTAATCTACTCAAAGTGGATAAATCTAATATAATAATAAAATAAAAACAGAACAAAACAAAACAAACAAACAAAAAAACACGCAAAAAAGCCGACCTGTGATTTTCCCAATTCCATAATGGCAAAAGAATTTGTAAGGCATGTCTCGGTTTAACTGCTTTGTATAAAAAAAACAACTATGCTCGAACATGCAATGAGATGTATATCTATAATGTCATAACAAATGGCAGATATGAGGTAAAAGTCGGGTCAGAAACCCAGCGTGCATATCCTGCATGACATTTTGTGTTTCAGACATTGGGGAATGTTTGATAAATGGACTGAAAACACAAGTGTGGCCAAAAAAATAAAAATAAATAAAAAGAGAAGTTGCAAAATGACAGAAGTCATGGCTTTAGAGTTCATTCTGCACTCCAAAACAGCTACATTGTAAAGGAGAGAATGAGAGTACTAGTTTAAAACTGTAATTGTTATACAGTATATCTTATCATTTGTTATTCCTATTAAAGCTAAAAGAATGCACAAACATTGTTTCATCAAAACTGATTTTGTAAAGTGAAATATAATCCATAAATAGCTTAGAGACAATAATGATGCACATTCGCTTTTCTCAAGAGGTCACTGGTTGAAACTGTGAATAAATAAAATACAACAAACAAGATTTTTTAATATTCAATTATTGATGGACCCCATGTAAAAATGAACACCAGATGAAAATAGACAACACGGAGCTACAGTCTGTTTTAGAATAGTTATAACACAAACATTTGTTCAATAACACACAGTGGGTGAATTATTAACTTATAATCATGACATATACATCATAGAAATAAAATAAACCATAGCATGATGCATCTTTAGCTCAGCACTAACAAGTACAACCAACAACTTGAGTACATTTATTTTTAAATATAAAGTCTTTAGATTATACCTGTTATGGTTAGCACATATAAAAATCCATTGGAAAATAAAATGCACAAATCTGATTGATAAAGCTTTTTTTAATAAAATGCACCAGTTTCTATAGTCTGTCGCGTATTGGCTGAAGCCATGCAAATTGTTTTGCTTTCTAATCTTTCAAATCTCAGGCCCGGATTGGACGCCGCTTTCTTATTAGCCTGTCAAGATTAGAAGAAAGAAAATCCCCTTTACTGTGGTCCAGTCAACCTGGGAGCCATTTTCCTGAGTAGTGACAAAACTCAGATTGGCTTTAAAAAAAAAAAACATTTTGTCCATTGTACTTCATGCTCATTTTTCCCAGATGCTTCCATACTTTGATGTTCTTTCCATGCAAATGTGTGGGCCAAAGAGGAACAAGGAGCCTCTCATGAAAAGCATTACTTTAACAATAAAAGTATAATGTTGCTTGCAGTGAATGAAGGCTATTAGAGATAAAACAGGATCTAACTGTTACCCCAACTGTATTAGCATTTCAGTTACACAGCTTCTTATGACTTTTATTTCTGTTCAGTGTATCCACAAGCAATAGAGTGGAAAATTAAAATAAAAACATCCTGGTGTGCTTAAGAGGTATGAGGAGCGTCCTCCAGAGTTCATAAAGAAATAAGTTCATTAAACACTGATATATCGATCTAGCCAACATTAAATCTACATAAAGCGGGTTTGTTTTAAGCAGCCTGGACGTTTGGTAATTAGTTCCAGAATAAGCCTATTAGCAAAGCCACTGTTCCTTAGGAACCATAGCTGTGGTCTTTTTTTAAAAGCTTCACAAGTTTTGCTAGGAAGTGACTAAATAAAAAATGACTTTTTTTTCTAGATTTATAGATTTCTTGTTAATTTGAACTGAATTCATAATTTACTTTTTTTATTATTATTATTATAGTCAGGTATTAGGGTGGGTTAGGGTGGGTACAGAACCCACCCTCAGAACACTGGGCGTGAAGCAGTCGATTGACTGGATGGGATGCCACACTTTAGTGTAATTTAGAGTCACCAATCCACCTTTTTGCAGGTTTTGGGGAAAAGGAAGAAAACCAGAGAACCCAGGAAACAAAAGAATATTTTCAAAAACTTGACACAGACAGTAAACCCGATCTTTGTAAATAACCGGAAAACATGGAGCTGTGTGGCAGCAACCAGCCCTGTAATTAGTGAATCACACACTTCTGAATTTAATTACAACTGAATACCGTTCTGAAAAGAAATTCTGCTCTAATTGTGTGCTGCAAGAAGTCTCAGTGATTCTCATGACAATCAACATGGTCCAACATATACTCTAGTGCAGGGGTCCCCAACCACCGGCCCAACCACTGGGCCGTGGATCATCAGGTACTAGTCTCGATAGCAAGAATAAAAAACTTTTTAATTTGTATTTTATTTGCATTTTATAGACTTTTTGATTTTTGAAAAAGGACCACTTCTGGCAATGCCAATTTCTCGCAAATTGTTTTAGTCCCAGTTATTTTCTGTGTAATAATTAAATTAACAAGGAAATCATATAATGTGTATAATAATAATAATTGCATAATATGTGATAATATGCACACGATTGCCGGTGGTTTATTGGAAAATGCTTTTGCGTGGTGAAAAAAAAGGTTGGGGACCACTGCTCTAGTAGAGGCAAAACACTGAGTGGAGTTTTCAGTGAGTGGAGCTTTCACTACCAAATAATGCAAATCAAACTATTCTATAAAAACAATAAAAAAAAATCTGTAGCTGTGTTCTATTTGTTATTGCATGATAGACAATCAATTTGTCCATTGATGTCTCCTCGGTTTTACTTTGTACTGTATCTATTGGCTATTTATATTATCCTTACAAAATTAATTAGGTAATAATCTACATCACAATACACTATATGGACAAAAGTTTGTGGACACCTGACCATAGAATTCAGCCACAAGGGTGTAAGTAAAGTCAGGTTATAAAGTAGGATGAGGAATCCTAGGGTGCAGTCAGCATTCCAATTCATCCCAAAGGTGAGCTTTATAATAGGCCACTCAAGATCTTCTACTCCAACCCATGTTAAGAATATTCCTAATGTCATGCACTGGCATGGCACTGTAATGCTGGAACAGGTTTGAGTCACCTAGTTCAAATGAATGGTAGATTTAATGCTACAGCATCCTAAGATATCAGTTACAATGTGTTGTAACAGTGTGAGGAAGAACCACATATTGCTGAAAAAAACAGTTGTCCTGATATTTTTGTCCAAATAGTGAATATGTGAGATTTTTTTTTTTTTAGCTGGAAAACCCTGACTGGTGTCTCAGTGTCAGGAGTGTAAGCCCCAAAAGCTGTGTGATTTTTCTTACACATTGAATGTCAGGCTTTGTTGTAGGATAAGTCTGTAGCATTCACAAACATACATATATAATAGAAAAGATTATAATGAAAGGGTTTTACCAATATTTGGGTTAAATTTGACTTTGTTTTTTTCCTTGACCCTCTTCACGTTTATGCTCACTCATAATGTCTTCTTTCATCTAATCTTTTAAAGGTATTTTTTCCTAAACATTTTCCTCTCGTTCTTAATAATTTCCCCATATAACCATGTATAATGCTACTGTCAGATGCCAGAAGATCAGGATTCCTGATTTAAAAGAATGTTGTTCAAGACACATATGTCTTTGGGTTGGCTGGGGGGTGTAATCTGGCTTCCTTTAGTAATCAACAGCAACAATGCTAATGTGGCTAATTCTAGTATGGAATGCTTTTCCTCCAAGACAAACCCAAATGTCTTTTAGTTTTTCTCGAATGTCTGTTCCTCAGGTTTCACTGGAGAGGCTTGTTTGGTGGATTTTGCCTCCGAACTCGAGCCTTGCTGCTGTCGGACCTCTGCTTCCATTTTAGTGTGCGCAGTTTCTGCTGTTTCCGTTTCTCGCGATACCACAGCTGCTCACAGTACTCATCCGCTGTTAGCCCACTAACGCCAATCAGATGCAAGTCCTTGTAACTCAGTGAGGATGGTGCATAGTTGCCACCCACTTTGGGGTCAGAGTGTTGAGTGATGCGTGTGTTTGTTACGTGCTCCTCGGGGATGACTTGCAGCTCGTAGCGAGCTAGCGTACGAGAAAACGAGTGCTCGTGAGCTGTGCACGAGTAGACGCCAGCGTTTAAGGAAGTTATCCGCTGCAGGAGGAGACCTCGTTTTGTAAGAATGATGTCTTCACCAGAGAGCAGCTGAGAAAGAAAATTGTGTTGTTAAATTTTTTTAATATAGCTGTTATCAGAGCTATCAGATCAGAATAAAAAAAATTCTAAATATAAACACATTTTTAAAAATAAGGTTCTATTTAAGATTTACTAGTCAATACATGTGTGTATGGTTTTGATACTTCTGTGCCTGTTCAAAGTGACATGGAAATGTTTTTCTTCATTTTTTGTTGTCCAAGAATTTCAAAATTCTCGCTGCAGACTTCTCAACATCAAGTAGAAAATTTTCACCAAACAGCACCATGTTAAGGGTTAACTCTTGTCACCTAGGTGTTATTTTTTAATGTATTGTATAGTAGATCTAAAAGTATAAAAGCTATAAAAACAATAAAAGCACTTGTCTAAAAGCACTGAAAAAGAGCTTTTTAGACAGTGTGTTGTATCTCTAGCTAGAACTGCACTGGCAAACAAACTATTCTAAACCTGCTAATATTTCTATATAAAGAGGCAGTGAAGTGTGTGTGTTCATCCTGACCTCTTTAGTGCTCTGGCTGTGTCTTTGCTGCATTATCCATTTGACTGTCGCTTGAGGTGAAGAAGGCATGCATTCCAGGAAGGTTGAGTTTTTCTCTACCCCATAAACTACCTTCAGCTCAATTTCCTCCGAGACTGCAAAGGATTTGAAGTGTGTTACATTCCAACTTATTATGGGAAACAAAGAAATCATCCAATAAATGAAATGTTCTAGGAAATATCTACTCAGTTTTGTATACAAGGAACTTTTAGATTCCTTTGCTGACACACAGTAGAGGACAGAGCAAAGATATGAAGCAATTACCATCTCCCAGATCCTGACACTGGCTCCATGGGTCGCCGTACCTAACATCCTGTCGACGGGAACGTCTGCAAAAGGCGAGTGTGTAGCTGTTAGACATGGCTATGGAGATTTTTAGTCTCCAAGGTCATTTGCAATGTGTAGTAACAGTGACATTATCCATGTATCTAACTAATCTGATTGTGAAGCCTTGTTCTAAAACATAAAGCCAGAGCTTATATAAAAATCTGATGTAATAGAAAATCAGGGGATTGCGTAAACTAAAAATAAACAAAGGATCAAATTTTTCACTAACAATCTCTATACACTTTTTTATACCGCATGTATTATCTTATAAACAGACACATCATGTACAGACTTGTGTAGCTTCAGTCAGATTGCTATGTTTTGTCTTATTCATATAATAGATACCATTCTAGAAATTGATAAACTTAACTACAACTGTTTATCAATGTACAAATAAGAACATAAGACTCTACTAACAGATAGCACTGGAAAGTAGTATAACTCTCAATTTAACACATAACTAGGCCTACACTAACACCCCTGGCATACAACAAGCAAGTTGTTTTATTAGGTGTGCAGGACTTCATTATAGCTTCCTTACTCATGAATCCAGCTGTGCCTGGAGCATCATATCCATATAAAACAGCAGCATGCCAAATTCTTATAACCCTCATAATAAAAACTGCCTGCTTTCCATCCTTGTCATGGAGTAAACATTTGCACATAAACAACAGATATTCGTGCACAGCGTAGCTATATTTCAGCCTCTGGCACAAGTTTACCATGTGAGTTCATGAGAGTTCATGTTCAGAAATATAAATAAATAAGTTAACATCATGACACAGCATACACTGCATCATGTCAGGGTGCTTAAACAGATTCCATATGGGTGCAAAAGAGAACTACTTTACCTCTTGTTAGTGGGAAAATAATTGGTGCAGGTGGTACCATCCCAAGCACAATAAGGATCCCGAGCCAAGCAGCAGTCGGCACAGGCCTTCCCATAAAGCTCACATCGCTGCAGGGGCAACCGAGCCACTGCATCTGCACTGCTTACAAATAAAGCTTGCTAAAAAAAATATATAAAGGGAAGAAAAGTTTTATGTTTTGCCTGGACAAAACTGTACCCTGTTATTCCTACTGCAATTCTGGGATACTTGAATAAATATGACTAAGAATTTCTTACAGTGGTCAGGTCCTTAAACTTATTCATAGCATTTATGTGAAGCCAAAGTTAAGAACACATCTTGACATTCCTTCTAGTTGAAATGCATTTTATCATATTCAGAGCTGGGATAATTCCATCATTTACAGTGGGCCCTTAAAATTAAAGCACCCACTTTAGCAGTGGTATGTTTCTACATCCACCTCTGAGAAAGTTGCTACTTAAAACAATGTTCTTCAACAAACAGAACACAATCAAACAGAACACTTTCTGTTTGCATAATGTATGCAATATTTTAATGCACTGTACTATACATTTATAATCCAATAAAGTATATTCTGTCACACAGAAGAAGTGAAAATTCACCATATTGCCAAGAATTTGTGCACACCTGACCATCACATCTACATATGCTCTTGAATATTTCATTCCAGATTTAGTTCCCCCTCTCCAATATCATATCAATTAGATGTTAAAGTGTGGCTCTGGGGTATTTGCTCAATCTAGCGGTAAGAACATTAGCAAGATAAGGCAAAGGTTTTCAGAAGGGTCAATGTCAAAACAATGTAAAGGGCCACTGGAGCTCTTCCACTCTAACACTGATAAACCATGCCTTCATAGACTTTTTTGGAAATGGCTGGGTTCAACCTCTTTGCACCAGTTAATTGGGAAATTGTAATCATAAAGCATAAAAAAACGTGCAATACAATTGTGTGCTTCCTATCTCCTATGTGGCAAGAATTTTGGGCACACAAAAGGTTCTGATGGTCAGCTCTCCGTGTAGTTTTAGCCATGCAGTGAATAAGTAAAAATTGTACAAATAAAGACTACATTCCATAGTATAAAAAATGCTGATAATAGCAGTTAAAAGTGAGAGTAAAAGCTCATGTTATCTAGGCAAACATGAATGTGAAAAAATCTAAATTATAAATCTAAAAGGGACCTGATTCACTTCATAGGCATGCACTTCTGGATTAGAGCTTCCTCTTCTTTTACTAATCTCCCAGAAGGGAAGTCATTAAACACTATTAAAACCTACTTTTAAACGACCACCCACAAAAGCTTTACGTACCCTTTTGGTGGAAATCTCCATGCTTAGGATAGGACTCTATGAGATAAAACAAAGAAAACAAATCGTCATTATGCGTTAGAACAGTGACATGAATCACCCTCCAAATCAGGGAGTAGGTGAAGGAGGATACACATTGTTGGCACTGAACAAGAGGCTCATCTCAGGCTGCTGCAGGCTTTTCTGGCTCATTGCTTCATTTATCCTCCATATGCTGCCAACAAATGGTCCTTGACTTTTAAAACAACTCTCTCTTTTACAAATGGCTTTGTGAGGATGGTACCTAAAAGACTATTATCCAGTGTCTCCAGTGCTGGTTTTGCAAGAGTGAGGAGTGCAGGCTCAGTGATGCTGGGTGTGATACAGTATAATGTTTATTGTTCTAGCTGTAAAAACGCTGAGTCACTCTGTATATTAGTAAGTGGGAATCTGGATAAAATGTCACTTTGTAGCCTTGTAGGTGCATTGGACAGACAAGCATTTTTATGTGTTTGCCAGCAATTAATTAAATCAGGGATTATATATATATTATATATATAACTGTTTATATAAACCTTTTGCTTTTGGATGACATAGCTTTCAAGACCTTTTCTAAGCTATCATCAGACAATAGGTATTTTGCTGGTTTCATTTATTGCGGGTTCCAGTGCTTTATGGGAGCCTCAACATTGGTTTTCTTTGAAAAGTCTTTAGCTCATATATTTTATCGCACATTTTCTTTGGTGGTTTTCTTTGGTCTATCTCTTATTAACCTAAGAACCCAAAGTTAGAGCAAAACCTAATTTGTCTTCGTTTACTTCCTCTTGTTTGTCCCAGGGGGAATTCAGCATGTTCCTAGCTGTCTACAGCCTTGAATAAATGATCTCCACTTTTCATTTGCTAAGCAAACAAAGATGATCCCCTTAGTCATTTGTTGTTTCTGCCTACTTGTTCACTCTTTTCTCTCACTGACTGGATTTGGGCAATTGGCCTGAGGGCCATGGGAAAAACTCAGGTCTGTTTTCCCTTATAAAAGGTTATTTCTGTTGGGGAGCCTAAACCCTCACAGGAAAACTGACCAGACAGAGCCTGCAGCTGAAGATCATGTGGCACGTCAACAGATGGCATTAAGACACTGGAGGAAATGTACGATTGATTGAAGGGAGTATGACAAAATTGAATTACCTGAAACACACTTAGCTCTTCCAGGATGATTTCTTCAGTTTCCCAGTTCTCCTTGGGAATGGATACCACCTTCAGAACCTTGCCATCATCTAGAAAGAGATACTGGCTATAAAGTAGCTGCACATGAAGGTCTTTGTGTCTTTAAAAATCCAGAAACTATAAACATTATAAAATATTAAAACTGTTCAAATTTGAAGAGATTTTAAAACATTATAAGACATTCAGAAATACATTTACAATGGTATTTCATGTTTTTTTTAAACACTTTTATTTTTCACAGTCCCGGGATAAAAATATATCTGTTTGTATTCATAATGTAATTTAATGGCTAATACACCTGCAGTCAAATCAGCATACAGTTTGCCCTTAAGCTTCAGTATTAATTTCCTCCTTTCTCCCTACACTCATTTGAATGTGTGTGAATTTGTGTGATTATTCTATCACCCCTTGACCGAGCAGAGGTAAATATAATAGGGTGACAACGCTTTTAAATGAGGATTAACGTGACTCCCGGATGGCTAACAGCTGTTACTCTGCTCTCTTTACAAGCTGTGTGGAGACTCGGATGGGTTTAGGGTAGAAGAATGCTCTTTGCACACAGATGCTCCCAGAGTCTGTATTTATCTTAAATGATTCACATACACATGGCAGAGTTTACAGGCTCAGCACACAAGGACATAGCATCTTGCATAATCTCTGTATAAGGACTGTGCAAAGAGAAAACTGCAGACATTGTTTTGGTAAATTGTAGTGCATGGATCCACTGGTGTGTATAAAGCAGTACAGATCAGTTATTTACACCAGTGAGAGTTTATACTAGCGCAATCAATCTGTTAACGGGCCCGAGCGACATATCGCTTGCCTACAGGATCTTATAACAACCATATCTGCTTTGACTTCCATATTATATTAACTTTATCAGATAAATTGTGTCACATTATATAATTGTTACAAAACAAACTTTTTAAAAGTTGCAGTAGCAAAACTAAGTTATAGCAATAACTAAATCAGATTTACAAAGACTACAGCAGAGGTGAGAAATACCTCGATTACCAATTAACTACATTATCCTGGCATTTCAATCCATAACTGAATAAGCACTAAATATGTCAGAGATGATTGACTACATTTGAGGTAAGTAGGAATTTGTGAAATTTTATCTTATAGGCAAAAAAAACAAAAACTCTGAAATGATCCCAAGCAAAATCTACAAAGACAATCTTCTTCTTCTTCTTCTTCTTCTTTCGGCTTCTCCCATTAAGGGTCGCCACAGCGGATCATCCATACCCCACTGTCCTCTACATCTGCCTCTTTCACCCCAACCACCTGCATGTCTTCCCATACCAATCCAGAATTAAATGATTGAATTGTTATGTTTGGTATTTTGATAAAATTACAAAAGAAGTGACATTGTGAGAAAAGAAATTGGAATCAGATCACTCTGGCCACTTCTCCAACCTACCTGTTCCTAAATGCAGAACATTGTATTGGCCATCTTCTGCGTCCACTTTGTCCACTACCAACTTCTTCAACCTGTAGGGGGCATTGATCTGAGTAAAAAGTGGACGTCGGTGAATTGGCACAACTGGCTCCCACATCATTTGGTGGCCTCTCATAAAGCTCATAACCTCATCAGGAAAGTCACGGGTAGACTTGTGTAACGGGTCGTATGTCTCACTTGGGCACTGAGGGAACATGAATGGGAATGTTAATCGTTTTTTGTAAAAAGCTATTATTTGCATGCTTAGAATCATATAACCAGAATCAGGTTTATGGATGTGGTGAGGGAAGACATGGTTTGAAAGAGGCAGATGTAGAAGACAGAGTAGTATGCAGAAGCATGATCCGCTGTGGCAACCCGTAATGGGAGCAGCCGAAAGAAGAAGAAGAAGAAGAAGAAGAGCTGTAAACAGAATCAAACCAGCTTTTTAATGAACCAGAAATCTATCTTGGCATTTATGCCACTTTTTCAAATAGTAAAAAATGTTTTACATTTTGATATCCATTATTTACTATATAGTATTTGAATGCTGGCATATGGCAGTATCACCTCCCATAACTAGAATATCCAGTATTAAATAAGGTAGCCAACAAATTTGTTTATTTTTTAGTGCTTTTAAAATGTCTTTATCTAGCTCAGAAAAAAAAGACAGAATTTTCCTAGACATAACTTGACAATACCTGCTGATTGTGCTGTACTTAGTGATTAATACACTAGTTATTAAAACTCAACTTCCCCATACTTCCCCATTAGTAGAAAGTAATATTACATTATTACTTAACATATTAAAATAACAGCAGCTGAAAACTAAACAAGTTAGTCATCTAAATAAAAAATATATTTTTTTTAATGAAAATATGAGGTTAGTGGATGACAAAAGCATACATACCATAGCTGAGTAAAACTATAACATTTCTTATATATTTCTCTTCAAGAAATTAAAATCACAAAGCATATGGATAAAACCAAATTGCTTTAAAGCCAGTAGTCTGATGATTGGCCAGTCTTGGCGCACAAGTTTCTTTCTACGTTCTGCTGTATCAATATGGTATTGCTTTTTACATAATAAACTTGATAAAGCAAATGCAATTTTCTTGTCCTCATAGTTAGTTGTTAATTCATAACTAATACAATCATTGCAATCAGGATATTAATCATGGAAAACTGAAATGATGGCATATATTGGACATCCATAACATAACTGGAAAGTAGCAGCATCTAAATATCTAAAAATTACTTTAAATAAGCTTTTTTTTCCTTTTCAGGAAATGAAGGTGAGTTTATGCAGAACCATGAAAACATCTATGTTTTAAGGTTTATTTATGATATTGGCTCTCATAATTAGTCAAGCATAGGCAAAGACCTAAAAAGCTTTCCAAGATTTCCCCTGTTGGAAAGCATACGTGCTAACAGCACACACCTCTAGCACTTTAACAAATGCCCCACACTCTGACCCTGAAAGCACCTACCAGCATTTTTATATTCCCACTGTGTGAGCAAAGCCCAAGTGAGGAATGATGAACAGCAGGATTGTGACTGCAACACATGCAATCCCATGGACTGCATGTATGTTATTCATGCAGGAAAAATGTGCTTTTCATTATATATTACTAAGAACAACTTAACCTGAACATTAGTGTAGGTTTTAGTGCCATGCTTTGTGGTTGCATGCCAGGGTTGTGGGCTAGATTACTGTATAACGCTCAACTCAAGTGGGGATTTAAACGGAATGTAAAATAAATATTATTCATAAAATCTCACACTGTTCCCTACTTTAACTCCATTTGCACTTAGATATCAGCTGTCAACCAAAAACCGCAGCTGTTTTCACAGTTATGCTTTCCCACTGGTCTTTCTATAACCCCCTTTCACACACATCAGAATCTCCCTGTAGTCAACTCACCGTCCCTGGTCGTGGATATGGGATCCTGCCTTTGTACTCCACCCAGCGGTAGTCAGGGCCTTCTTTGTGGGCAAAGGGCCCATTGAAGGCAGCTCGGATGGATGCCATTGAGTAGACGCAAACGGCTGAGCCTCGGAAGACAGAGCTTTTGAAAAAAGAGAAGAAGGGGAAGTGAGTGTTGGCCTGCTGCTGAGTTAGAATAACATAGGCCCTTGAGCCTGGTCACCTCTGACCCTGCCTGAATGGCCCGTGGACTTCCCTCTCTTCTGGGGAACCCAGACAGATTGTTTTGGAAGAGTCAGAAGGAGACTGTTGAACTCAAGCTGTTGTCTTTAAGGGCGTAAGAGTGCTGATGTCAGGTAGCAGGATGAAGCGATTTAATCAAATTACATACATTATCACGGATATGGGTGTCATACATGCCGGAGATGCAAAGAGGGGATTATTCCACATCCGTTTTCCCAGAAGTGTCATTGCATTGAGATAATATTTTTTTAATTATTTCCAAGCAGCAGCATTTCCAACAATGTATGAGTCAGATTTGTCATCTAACTCTTTTGTATGCAATTATAATGAACACCACCAGATACCTTTAGTGCACTCAGAGCCACTGGGAAATACAAAAAGATGTCTAATAGAAAGTGTACAGAGCATTCTTTGTTCTTAAGATCACCTTTAAGCTACCACAATTGTAGGGATCATGTAACACGCAAATATAAAATTTAAAAGGATCAAAACAAAAATTGATACTTAGCCTGTAATTAATATGAATTTCAATATCTAAGAACATCAAATGCTTTCATTTATGGATATATTCATATACGTTTTAACCTTATCACAAACAATATTGCATATTAACCCCACATTTTCCCCAGTAATGTATGCTGTACTGTGTACAATATTGTATGTATATTGTACTGTGTACAATATAGTAAATAATGCGTAAATAATATTGTGAAATGACAGTATAACAGTTTTCTTCAGTTGAGTCTTACCTTGATGTTGAGAAGACACCGTATATAACCGGATTTTGTGGATCCTTTGTCTCCAAAAGAAATATATCCTCTAGAAATACAAAAGTGATTTAAATAAATTAAATATTCCTTTATTTGTATTGCTGTTCTATATCTTACACTAGAAGGCACCACTGAATATATAATTTCTTAAGAATGTACAAACCCAGCTCATCAAAGTGTGTGTCCATGCCTCCTGACCCTGACACTGAGCAGACCAGCCTCGCCTTTAGGAAAGTACTCCAGCGATTAATCAGACTCCGCTTCCCACCAATATCATTCTGTCAAACAGATGCACAATATCATAGTTTCATATAATGCATTATGTAAACATTAACACAAACACATTCTAAATATAGTAATCAAACCAGATTTCAAAGTCTTACAAATAATATTCTGATGCTTTAGATGCTTTCCCTGCTTGGTGAGATTAATCAAACTGGCTGAGATGCCAGAAATTGTGTCCAACAGTATCTCAAAGAAAAAAATGTTAAGAGCCTATAATATATTTATTTGATATATTAATTTTTTTTAAATGCTATGAACCAGTACTGGATTGAAAACATTGTATTAAAACTGAAGGTCTTTAAAACAGCATTAAAATTTCATTAGCATTGTAAAAGCTGACCTGTTTGAAATGGTCCACTGGTCTTAATATTTATTGCACAATTTCACTGACTGAACTCACTTAATACCACTTATGTATAACACTTTCATATACTGCTAGTTTGATTATCTATTTAATTTAAGTGTAATGTTCAGAGTATTTGTGTGAGACCAACCAAGATTTTTGTTTTATTGCCCCTCTGGCTAATAATTGTGTTTAAGCAAAGGGCATATATATATAAATGCATATATTATTAAAAACCTAGACAAATGCATGTATTATTGAAATCTAACCAAATTTCAATATAATTTTTGGATTGAATGAATAAAGTATTGTAAACAAATATAAGCACATATAATAATAGGACATTCATTTCTATGTTTTCTATATCTATAATCTATTATTTCTACTCCAATTTTACTGTAGTAAGGAACAGAGCCCTATCTTTTCCATTTCACATAGCTTTAAAGTTTTATGTCAGGCATATATTTGAGTGAAACCAAAGTGGAAAAAACCTGTCATAGCAGGATTGATACCACTCCCAGAACCTATACAGAACACCGGGAACATCTGCTCCAAAGCTAACTTCAAAAGAGTGTGGTTACAAGGTGATACAAAGAAATGTTGGCATATGACCTAAAACAAGATTTAAATTATTTGCTGTGTTTTAAGGCAAAGTGGTTTACCAAGCTGGAATGCCTAAAAAGGAGCATTTGTTTAACTTTCTCAAAGAAAAACCTGGCATAAAAAGTTTGGGAGTAATGTCTTAGCACTAACAAAAGGCAACTCAATGATAAAGTTAACATAAAACAGTCTACATTGCTCAAGATCTAGTAAAATACATTTAAGTGCCAGTTTATTATAGTGTCTAAATAAGTGTACTTAATAAACCGTGTAGGTCTATTACTTGCAAACAAACACCTTATTCATTCCTCCTAAGATAAATAACACTACTAATACTCTGGGCATGATATTACACAGGCTTATACATAATTTCCGTGCCTAGTTTATATTGATGCATACAAAAGGCGCATTCATTCAGCCTTTCTGGATCGCATTTCTTTTTCATTAGCAAATTACAACCAGTGCCAGCCAGCTCACCTTGCATACTCTAGCGACTCGACTATAGATGCGCTTATCCAGCTGGTTGGACTCTACAGCCGTTTCCTTGAAGAAGAAATAGACCTTGTCATCATCTACGCTGTGTGTGTCTGGGATGGAGTACGAGCCCACAAACTCTGGCTCTGTGGAGAAAAAGACAAGTTAAGTGCTTGTTGAGTCTAATTATTGGATTAAAGGTGCACTTTAAAAAGGTGCATATGACTTCTATTTCAATGAAAGTGAACCTCAATTCTTCTCCTATATCTATAAATATATCTATATACACAATATGGACAAAGTTTTGTGGACACCTTAGCATTACATTTGCATGTGCTGTTTGAATATCACATTCCATATTTAGTCCCCATTTGCTTTTATAGTAACATCCACTCTTCTGGGAAGAGGTTTCACTAGATTTTGGAGTGTCCTTGTGGAGGTTTGTGTTCATTCAGCCACAAGGGTATTAGTATAATCAAGTACTTATGTATGATAAAAAAAATGCCAGGGTACTGTTGGTTTAGCAATTTGTCCCAAAAGGTGTTCGAAAGGGTTGAGGTCAGAGCTCTATAGCAGGACATTTAAGATCTTCCATTCCAACTAAGGTAAATCATGTCTTTATGGAGCTGGCTATGTGCACAGGGGCATTGTCATGCTTGAACAGGTTTGGGTGTCCTAGTTCAAGTTAAGAGAACATTTTATGCAATCGCATCTCAAGACATCTTACAATTACTTCTGAAACAAACTGAAACAACTCAACACTACATTATGCATTTATACCAGATAGCCTGCAAATGACAAAAAGTGTTGTTTACTTTCACAAATAAAATGAAAAGGTCATGTCAAAATAATTAATAATGTTTAAGGATAGTTTTAATTTACAATAGTTACATTATGATTTAAAACCGTATTCAAAAATGCCTTTGTTTTAATGAAATCCTGCTCCTTGGTCACAAATCAATTTAAAGTCCATAAAAACCAGTGTGCCCTGTTAACTTCTCAATCTCACCGTTAAGCCAGTGGTCATTAAAAGCCTCTGTGCGAATGTAGTGCTGACTGGTTGTGTGCACAGAGCTACGAAATATGGCTGCATTGTTTCCCATAAAGTCCACCGAAGTTCCTGCATACAGGTCTCCATCTAAAATAAAGACATAGACATGTGAAACCTAAAGCAAACGATACATGAATTTAGACTTATTAGGCCTGTCTTTGATCTGGACATTCAATCAAACCAATTCATATTTATAGGGTCTTATATAATTTGGAAGTTGGGCTTATTCCAGACTCTGCTACAATGCTTGATTGAATGATAATAACAGAAGTCTGTAGCCTAAGCAGCAGACGTTAATTAAACAGTATACGGTTCAATGACGATTGAATGATAATAACAGAAGTCCATAGTCCAAGCAGTCTTCAATTAAGCAGCATATGGTTTATGTACCCTTTCCCCATGGAGCATGGAGTTATGCAGTTTTTAAAAAAATGACAAAGATTATAAATCAAGTGCTTTACTTTCATTTCCTGACCATGGAACAACATAAGCAGCTTTCATCCCACCAATTAGCCATGAAATTATAGGCCATGACAGCATAAGCCAAGGACACTGCTGATTATTTCTTACAGTGTTGAGAGCTTCCCACACTAGTCATACAGCTGTGCATGAACTATAGATCATACTATAGCTCCTTAAGTGAAACTTATTATTGTGACAGTAGACTTCCTCTAGATAGATGAATGTGAGTTCATAAAAATATTGAAATATGATGTAATGCATGGGCTTATTGATACTACAATGCTTTATTTTAGGTCAATTTATATTTAAAATTGTTTTTTATCAAATAATGTGCCATAAATGTAGTATTTTTTGCACTGCTTTATATTCAGTAGGTAGGATTAATATAAATGTAAGGGTTATTTGCATTGCAACATTTTTATGCAAATCACGTATATACAGTGCAACCTACAGTGCATCCGGCAAGTTTTCACAGCGCTTCACTTTTTTCACATTTTGTTATGCCTTATTCCAAAATGGAATTAATTCATTATTTTCCTCAAAATTCTACAAATAATACACTATAATGACAACATGAAATAAGTTTGTTTGAAATCTTCACAAATGATTAAAAATAAAAAACAAAATAAAATCACAAGTTTTCACATCCTTTGCCATGGCACTCAAAATAAAGCTCAGGTGTATCCTGTTTCCACTGACCATCTTGAGATGTTCCTCCAACTTGATTGGAGCCCACCTGTTGTAAATTCAGTTGATTGGACATGATTTGGAAAGGTACACACCTGTCTATATAAGGTCCCACAGTTAACAGTGCATGTCGAAGCACAAACCAAGCCATGAAGTCTAAGGAACCGCCGAGACAGGATTGTATTGAGGCACAGATCTGGGGAAGGGTACAGAAAAATCTCTGCAGCATTGAAGGTCTCAATGAGCACAGTGGCCTTCATTATCCATAAATGGAATAAGTTTGGAACCACCAGGACTCTTTCCAAAAAGCGGGTCACCAGGCCAAACTGAGTGATCAGGGAAAAAGGGCCTTAGTCAAGGCGGTGACCAAGAACCCGATCGTCACTCTAAAAGAGCTGCAGTGTTTCTCTGTGGAAAGAGGAGAATCTTCCAGAATAACAATCATCTCTGCAGCACTCCACTAATCAGGCCTGTATAGTAGAGTGGCCAGACAGAAGTCACTTCTCAGAAATAGCCACATGACAGCCTGCCAGGAGTTTGCCAAAAAGGCACCTGACTTTCAGACCATGAGAAGCAAAGATTGAACTCTTTGGCCTGAATGCCAAGTGTCATGTCTGGTAAAATACCATCCCTACAGTGCAGCATGGTGGTGGCAGCATCATGCTGGTGGGTTGTTTTTAGTGGCAGGAACTGGGAGACTAGTCAGGATCGAGGGAAAGAAGAATGCAGCAATGTACAGAAACATCCTTGATGAAAACCTGCTCCAGAGTGCTCTGGACCTCAGAATGGGACAACGACCCTAAGCACACAGCCAAGATAACAAAGGAGTGGCTATGGGACAGCTCTGTGAATGTCTTTGAGTAGCCCAGCCAGAGCCTAGATTTGAACATCTCTGGACAGATCTGAAAATGGCTGTGTACCAATGCTCCCCATCCAACCTGATGGAGCTTGAAATGTTCTGCAAAAAAGAATAGGTAACACTGTCCAAAAATAGGTGTGCCAAGCTTGTAGCATCAAACTCAAAAAGACTTGATGCTGCAATTGGTGCCAAAGGTGCTTCATTAAAGTATTGAGCAAAGGCACATGTGATTTTAATTTTTTTATTTTATTTTTTATTTTTTCACTTCACTTTGTGATACTACTTTTACATTGTCATTATGGGGTATTGTTTGTAGAATTTGTAGGAAAATAATGAATTAAATCATTTTGGAATAAGGCTGTAACATAAAATGTGGAAAACGTGAAGCACTGTGAATACTTTCCAGATGCACTGTTTCCCTTAATGTTCACATTAAACATCAGAATGGGGAAAAAACATGATCTCAGTGACTTTGGCCATGGCATGACTGTTGGTGCTTGTGTGATTATTTTAGTAACTATTAACACTACTACTGTAATGGGATTGTCATTGAATTTTTCATTTGTGACAATCTCTAGAGTTTATACAAAAAAGCTTACAGGAAGGCCACGGTCACTCAAAAACCCAATCTTTACAAAAACATCTCACACTATTTTAAACACATTAAACCATTATTCTGATGGGCTCCAGCAGCAGAAGTCCACAAGGTTCCACTTTTCGATAAAACTACACAGTTTTGCATTTGAGACCAGAGGATGTTTTATCCCATATTTTCCCCACATGTCCAGTTTTTGTATACCAGTGCCCTGTATCTGCATGATTCTTATGCATTGTGCTCCTGTAAAATGTCTGGCTGACCAAATAATTATATTATTTTAAAAGTGTACAGGTAATAACGTGGACAGTAAGTGTATTTAGTTAAATGAATGCAATACTTTTACATGCTTTTATGTTTATGTTCTATTTTAGAAGGTTTTGGTGTGCTTTTTCTGTTTTCATAAAACTGATAGAAAACTACAAGCCTGGTTAAAAAAATAATGATAAAAAAAAATCAAATAATTCAATCACAAAACATTTGCTTACCAGTGAGTCGAGCAGTGAATGGCTCATGCGGACTAAAGGGACATTTTCCTCTCCCGGACTCGACAGAACTGCTCAGTAGTCTAAGTGCAGGTTCCTAGGCGACAAAGACAACCATGTCACCCTCTTAACCCTTTTTTATATATTGTCTTCATTGTTAGCTGAGAGTTTTGGTCAATAGTTCTCAGCAGGTGACTGAGGGTGTTATTCTTTCCTGTTAGTGTTCATATTAAAAAGCGGTATGCTTAAATTTAGCCCTTAAATGTTTGGCAGGCTGATTCATGCCACCTGTGGGTCTGTCGTACACAATGAAAGGCAAAATGATACAATGCTGTCAGTAAACATAAAAAAGCAAGATAAAGAGAGAGCTGGAAAATGTCACATTGTACCTTGTGCAGGGTGACTTTCTCACCTCAACATTGTGGCCCAGATCAATGTATGTACACTTAGGGTGGTATGCTCCTGTTCCACATGCAAACACATGAGTTTTGTTGAATGGTTGGAGGAGCCTCACAAAATTGGCACAGTCAGTCTGGGGATATAAAACAGTATCTCAGTTTAAAGATTGAGCAATTACATAATTAAGTGGGTGAAAAGCAATGCTGACAGCTTCATATCACTGCATAATACTCTCTTTGATGTTGTTGATGTTGCACAAGATACAGGTCAAAGGCAAGGACAGTGAACTTACCTCCTTACATGATTTTTAATTAGCAATATCCTGTCACAGACTAATAAATACTTTATGACTATTTGTGTGTATCTGAGAATTGGAGAAGATGGCACTAAAAATCTAAGATGTTTTTAGGAGTATGTTGAACTTTTTTAACCTTTTGAGGTTTACTTACCAACAGATTCTTCCCTGCATGTTTGC
Source organism: Silurus meridionalis (assembly GCF_014805685.1). Lineage (NCBI taxonomy): Eukaryota > Metazoa > Chordata > Actinopteri > Siluriformes > Siluridae > Silurus > Silurus meridionalis. The sequence goes on from NC_060902.1 coordinate 5,247,579, forward strand.
AGCGTTCGGTATGTTCTCGTCCAGCTGGCCAGTGAATCTAAAAATGGATAGGACAGAAACTTTTTCCCCAAGGCTTTTTAAAAAAAGAAAAACACACAGTATGTACAGAGCAATGCATGGGAGCAAAATATTGTACAACAAAATATAGAAAACATATCTTGTATTTGTTATACAATAATTTGCTGTGTATTTTCCCCATGTCCCTTTTTTCTCTCTCTCTCTCTCTCTCTGTCTCTCGCTATATATATATATATATATATATATATATATATATCCAGAAAAATTACTAGTTTTGCTAACTGGATGACTCTGAAAAGAATTTAGCAGTCACTGATGTCAGTTAAAATGAATCCCTTCCTAATGGAATAACTCACTGATAACTTTAGTAAATACATACCAATAAAAATCCAATTTACCCATTACCATAAATGTTGTCAATTAACCAAGAAGGTTGGGTTATGACTTCCCTACCCTCAACGCACCTGGTAAACTAATTGAGGGCTTAATAATTCATTGACCAATTGTTTCCTGTGGGTCTCAGTAGGGAAAATTATGCAGGCCAATAGGTCCATATTAAAAACTAACTTGAAGGCACCAGATTTCCTAAAAGGTTTTTTTTGCTGATCTTTTACGTCTTTGCTTTTGTAATTGTGCTAAAAATCTGTTTATACAAATGCCAATATAATTTATGTTTGCAAATACACGTCACCATATTTTTCTATATCATGTATTTTATATTAATGCAACGGCACAGCACAATGGTGTGAGATGAAGATTTGGGTGAGATATCATAATAGTTATGTATCTCTGATGTAAAACTAAAGAAGGCAATTAAACAAAGTGTGACTAAGCAGTAAAACTGCAAATAATACAAACTAATTGTATACAACTGAAGTAAATAATGAATACCATATTGATTCCTGCATTCTGCAGTAGGTCTAGGTGTGACACATACCTTACAAATTATGCAATTTTTGTGCAGCAAATTGTTACCAGGTAGTGACCCGAAGAGCTGCTGCCAGTTTGAAGACTGTAAATTGTACATGGTACCAGAAGGTCACACATGGTACTCACTATTGCAGTTTGTACCTTCATACCACTCTATCAGTCAAGCAAAATGTTAACTTAGTTTTCTTACAAGCATGAAAGCCATTTCAACCTCAAGAGGCATCATAACTTTCATGACAAATTGGGAAAATTTTGGCACCATTAAGTGAGAAAACAAATAAACATGCCAAGCGCATAGTGGTACTGAGTATGGAATATGTGAAGTGTGCAGTCCTGTTGATACTGCAGTTCATAATGGAATGCTGTTCTTTCTCAAGCAACTCTAACCATTTCTTTCACCTTCTCAGTACATGTGTAATGAAGTATGTGCCATGATGATGTAAATATAATGTATTGGAAGGTGTTGACGTGAAATGGAGGTGATAGGTGAAGAGTGTGAAGAGAGTAACCTTGTCTATAGTCTGGTTCAGATTCTCAGAGTCGAGCATGTAGACATGGTCTCTTCCTCCAACCAGCAGCCAACCACGATCCTCATCCAACAGCATAACCTCATAATACCCATGAACCTCTGCACCATTGTCCCAGAACATGGCTAAGCTGTTCTTTGACCGTAGCTCTGAGGAATTAAATGAGAAGAAAACTGTATGAAAAGTGAACAACTTCATTTAACAATACATATGTGCACAATGGTTACCACTATTTTTTTTTTATTTCCCAGTAATGCCTTAAGGTTGTTATTAAAAACCAAAATCATAGTTCTGTCAAGTTAACTAGAATTTCTGGTATCATTTATATGTGTGTTACTAAGCTCTGTTTGCTTAGTTTACATGCATCCCATGTTCAATATTTTATACAAAGCTCAAAATGACAAAAGAAATAGAAAATAAAGTTCATTTGATCTTGTGGAGCTTTGTTAGAAAAACTCTACAGAGATAAGGGTGGTGGACAAATCACTGGCTACTCAAGCAGATTGTGTGTCCAGGGTATCAGTATTTCATGTGTAAGCAGACAAGTTCAGGAAGCTGCTGATGTAGCAGTCACCAGCTTTTTTCCTTACTCTGCCAACAACCAAAGAATGAAAAAGCCTACTACTCCCTGCTGACTTTCACAAAACATAATATTTTCTTTAATATGTTTGTTTTAATGTAACATGCTCCATGGATCATATATTTCTGTGGTACAAAGCAAATCTGCATTACACACAAACCAAAGATAGAGTTTGGCCATTGATAGAAAATATTCTACTTGACAAAATAATTAGCATCCACAATAAACTGGACAATGTTTTCAGAATCAGGATTACAAAGTTATGTGGAAAAATCTGCACAAAGTATAGCATAGTGGGGTTTTCAGTACTCACTTATTTTACACAGTCTGCATTATTACATATAATTTACTTGTCATTTTTGGGAGCGAAATTAAATTAGTTGTCACTCTTTAGCACAGTTAAGTTAATCATAATGCTCTAGCAACCAAAACATTTAGCTCAGCAAGCACAGTGGAGACTTTTACATTCTTGGTAAAATATAATACAGGTAGTCGTCGATCTACGCCCACGATTTGGTCTTAAGTAGAGTAGGCTATATGTACAGTACTGTGAAATGATGTTATAAAAATCTTTAAGTAGTATTTTATCACAATTTTCTTTCATTATTGTTATACTGTATATATCATTTTCTTTGTTCATTTTATGCCATTTGTATCATCTCTACACCATTTTGTTTCTTACTGTCGTACGCCTCGGCTAGCGATTGTGGTCGTAAAGTCGAATGGTCATAAGTTGCATAGGTCGTAAGTCAAAGACTGCCTGTAACTATTTTGCACTAGAATCTAAACATGTAAACAAATGTCTATTCAACGCAACCTTGTATTGAAAACCTAATTACTTTGAATAAATATTTTTCAAATTGTTGGCTCACAGTATTTACACTTAAGTTATGTATTTTTTAGTGCACAGATATAAGTTTACAGAAACAATGCAGATCATTGGTGCATTTTGGTTCCTTGTCAATCAAATGTCTGACTCTTAGGGTCAATGAAAGGGTATCATTAATTTGAAAGGCACCTAAAATAAATATGTCAATCATATGTCCTAACGCTACCTTTTAGGACCACTTTCACAAATTAGGCCTTCCGATCCCCATGTGGAAAAATGTGCGTGTTGTCCCAGCTGGGAACTGTGGAAGCTGTTATTCAGACTGGTGCAGGTTATGCAAACAGAACACACACATGCACACTCTGCCTTATAGCTTAAGCATGGCTCGCTGTGTCCTCTCTCCCCACAGGGAGATGAAGTTTAACAAGGCAGAAAATGACCCTGGCCAATCAGTGCCAATTAACCCTGCACACCATCGGCTGACATGTGCACCATGTCCAACAGACAGCCGGAGAGCACAGTGGGAGATGTCTGTGCTTACACACTGACATGGTGTTTTTTTTTCTGAATGCTTTAAGCATATCTCAGTGTGATTTGGTAACAAATTCTGCAGGTGTTAGTAGTTTACATTGAACAATACAAATTGTGTCAAATGTGCATGTAAAAGTATATTTGATGGAACATCAGTGCTACAAATTACAAGTGCAGGGAAACTGTACTTAAATGTAAATTCATATTCCGGCTAATTGCCATTTGTCTCTTTTAAGGCACTTACTAGCTACCTAGCTGTCCATAATATTACATCACATTACATTATGTTAACAACTAAATTTTAACATAGTGAGTTAAGTTTCTGAGCAGGTACGAATAGGGGGTTGGGCAGACACACTTAGGCTTCCACTAACCTGGTGGTCTAGCTAATAAATTTGCCATATACTTTTTCTAATGTCTAACGTTATTTCTTCAATCTTTGCTGTCTCACACTTTGACAAACTACAGTTTTTGTCAGTTTAAACTGGCAAAGTTAACTTAACAGATTAAACAATAAAAAAATCTTAAGCTTAAGAAATGTTTCATACATCATTTTCTTTTCAACATTATTCTTTCCACTGAGACAGTGATTGTCACTTTGATTAATTCCATTCCTAATAAAAGTCTAATTCAGCAGTCTACTTTATCCCTAGACTGTTTTTTTTCCCCTTTCACTTGTTGGAAATAAGACCGCTCTTCACATCTCAAGGCCTTTGAAAACAGCACGACTTGTCTCCACGGCTTGCTACTTGCTGATGGAGATTAATTGGCTGAGGGAGAAGTGCAGAGTGCCAGTGATGAAGTATCCTCTTCAGGGGCAACTAAGGGCTTCATGACAGACATTTAAATTCCAGCTGCATACGGAGACAGAATTCCCAAGACATCTAAAGGAATCACATAACTATATAGTAGACTGTTTAATTGGAAATTTTAGTACTATGTTAGGAGACATGAACTGTATAACAACATCAACCATTTCAAGTAATTAATTTAAAACTATTTAAACATTTTTAAACATATTTTACCATTAAATATCTATGCTTTAAAAAATACAAATTAAAAGGAAATAAAAGTACATTTTAGTTCAGGTTTATTTTTTTTAGTAAATCATCACAAAATAGTAGCCAGCAATGTTAAAGTGCACAGAAATAACCATGACATCACAGTACCAAACTGTTTAACACATTTGGAGCAACACACTGATTTAAACACAGTATTGTTCTTCAGTGTGGTCTTTTATTTACTGAGTAGAATGACTCTTTAAAGGAATAGTTCTTAATAGCACTTATTCATATATTACAACAAATTTTTAGTAAATAAAAAAAGGCAATGTATTTAACACCTGTGAGATTCGTTTCCACCTTGCCTACAGCATTGCTTCATCAAGGTTTTAAGAGATCTTTAACCTTCAATGTTTACTATGAACCCAACAGAGACCCTGTGTTCTTCTAACACGCTACAATCCGTCACGCTCCCTGAGATCTCAAAACTCTGGGCTTCTAGTAGTTCCTAGAATAGCAAAGTCCACTAAAGGTGGTAGAGCATTTTCACATTTAGCTCCTAAACTCTGGAATAGTCTTCCTGACAGTGTTCGGGGCTCAGACACACTCACCCAGTTTAAGTGCAGATTAAAAACTTATCTTTTTAGCAAAGCCTACACATAACACACATCGCATCATAACCTTGTGCTCCAGAACATCTGATCACATGCACATTATCAACTTGTGCTGTTAATATCATGAAGAGCAGCTATGCTAATTCCTCTCCACTGCTTCTCTTTCTCTCCCTTATCCCGAGGCTTCCTGAGGTTTGGCCAGCTCCAGTCACGTCCCTCCTCATGAAGATTATGGACTTTAAAGAAGTAGATGCCAAACTCGCAAACATCCTGAACCATCTAGAGACGTACCAGTGCCAATTGGATCCCACTACATGTGTGGAGTTTGACATTGGACTTCCTGAAGTGTTTAAAGGCTCTGGCATGGAGAAGCAGTTGCTGGATCTGTGATGATCACAAATGTTGAGCTCAGTAGCTCCTAATTTTATACCAAAGACTGTTGAAAGAACATTTACTTATAATCTTATACTCCAGTGCTCATGTTAGTTCTCACTCTCCAGTGTTCTGTATTGTTGAAAGATTTATGATCAAACTCTTGATGTCACCCAAATGAGGATGGGTTCCCCTTTTGAGTCTGGTTCCTCTCAAGGTTTCTTCCTCATTACATCTAAGGGAGTTTTTCCTTGCCACAGTCGCCATGGCTTGCTCATCAGGGATAAATACACACCATTCACCTTGACTGTTGATTTCTGTAAAGCTGCTTTGAGACAATGTCTGTTGTGAAAAGCGCTATACAAATAAACTTGACTTGACTTGACTTGAGACCCTGGGTTTTACTATGTGATTTTTGCAGGACTCCACATTGCAGATTTAATAGTAAATAAATAAATAAATAAATAAATAAATAAATAAATAAATAAATAAAGTATAGCTTTAACACAGTTACTCTTCAGGCATTTTTTATTTTTACCATAAATTTTATTTGATTAATTGCAAACCTTTGACTGTGTTAACTTATTTATTATGAACATTGTATATGCTGTTTGATTTCTTACTTTTAATACAAACTTCTTATGCGCGTGTGGCTAAATGGGCAAATCCCTACAGCTACAGTATGTTCCAAAAATCTAGTGGAAGATTTCCCAGAAGAATGGAAGTTATTCTAACAGCAAAATATAGATATAGATTCTCTGCAGTGCAAATGAGAGGTTATAGTGAGGTGTCTACAAATGTTGGTCACACAGTGTATGCTATTATAGATTTAAGACATCATGCACTTAATGGGGTCACGCTGTAAATCACAGGAAAAAACACATCCACTGAGGCCATTATTAGCATTCCTCAAATTCTGTGTACATTCCACAGGTCATCAAATGTAAGAAAAAATCCAATATTTTAATATTTTCCATATCACTGATGAACTCTCACTTGGATCTCATTTTCCCATTACCAAATCTGTTCTATAAACACTGGAGATTTCCTTGTTCCCACTGTGCAAACACATCTGCTTCCACATAGCCACATGAATCATATTATTGAAATTCATGTTATCAACAAACATGTGATCAAACTGGAGATGACCAAAGGTGAATTTTAGGGTGCCAACCCCTCATGCAAATGTCTTATACAAAGCTGGATTTTCTCATCACATTAAAAAGAAGGTGTGGACGTTTCCTAATTTGTGCATTTTGACCTTAAAGGCAGTATTTCACCAACAAATCCAGTCAAAAGAAATAAGTTGGAACCAGGTGGTTGAGGTCATCAGTTTGTAAAAGGGGAAAAAAAATGGATTGGTTTCATTTGGCCCAGATTTAAAGAATCCGCTTCAAGCAAGCTGATATTTACTTTCCAGTTTTATGAGGGACAAACAAAACTGCAGAAATGAAAACTGTGATTGAGCCACTTAAAAGTATTAGATGAGAAAAAGAAGGCACTGAGAAACTGACAGAGCCGACCATTTCTATTTAAGACAATTTGCTGATGATCGATGTGACGTGTTAACATGTTTATAACACTAACCGTGTTTTTCCTCCAGAGTCTACTCATGGTGGGGTCAGGCTGAGCAGCTCTCATATTGTTCCAGTTTGCTGCCACAATCTGCTGTATAATACAGCACTAATCAAGAAGATGTGATGCAGATGGTCAACAAACCATCTGGGATAAGGCATACCAACCCCAGAAATTGTTTCAAAGTGCTATAGGTTTACTGGGTGTTTAAGAATAGAATCAACTAATAAAGTATATCTTTGAAGTATATAGCTTTTTTTTGCTGCACAGTGTTGGCCTCCAGCTGTTCTTTGGAAATATTCAACTGTTCAAAAGTAAATTGTCAGAATGATAACTGAATAAAGTTTAAAAAACTACTAGCTACTGTTAGTTTAAAAATTTAATTAAGTCAAGTCAAGTCAAGAGGCTTTTATTGTCATTTCTACTATACACAGTGGTACACAGTACACAGTAAAAACGGGACAACATTCCTCCAGAACCCTGGTGCTACACTGAACAACATAGGGTTACAACACAACACAAAGCTACAGAAAGTGCATCGAGTGCAACCTAGTGCAAACAGTGCAGACGAAAAACAGTACAGACAAACAGTGCAGACAGACAACACAAGACAAAACACATAACCCAAGATAGCGCTGACCAGTAAACCTACTGTATACTCTGTATATACAGTACATACAAAGAGAATGGTATTCAAAACCCCTTCTTGAACTTTTAAAGCTTGAGTTATTCAGCTTAGAGATCAAGACAGTCATTCCCATGGGCATTGACCTATCAAAATGAAGTGTTAGCAGAAAGTAACATGAAACCTGAACTTAGAAGATGATGATACTAATCGCAATGCCCACAATTTCACCAATATAACAATGTCTACCTTTGCTTTATTTATATTATGCTGTATGGGTCAAATCAGTATTAGATTAAGTGACTTAACTGCTTGCCAGCATTTATGTTATTTATGGATGTGCATAACTATATGCTAATGCTCTAATGCAATGCTACTCTTCTAAATAGAGAACTCTTCTAAAGTCTTTAGATACAGTGCAGGTCTGAACACCAGTGTGTATGATTTCATTAAATCCTCTTTATGCATGTTTAACTTGTTTATTAAGAACTTCATTAATAATCATAAGAACTCCAGGTTCAACAGAATTCCAACTATTAGAATTAAGGCCAGTTGGAACTTGAAGTTTCAAAATACTAGTATCATCTTCTAAGATCAGGTTTCATGTCATTTTCTGCTAACACTTCATTTTGATAGGTCAATGCCCATGGGAATGACTGTCTTGATCTCTAAGCTTAATAACCCAAGCTTTAACAGCTCAAGAAGGGGCTGAATACCATTCTCTTTATAGAGTTATACCCAGGATTAAGTCTTGACATTGATTAGGCCACCTAGAAACACTATTCACCCTGAGCTTTTACCTCTCCAAAATCTTTAACAGTATTATTGGAAATATTCCAAATTCCAAACCCATTATATCTACAGTTATTTCAGGTTTGGCTTTCTCTTTTCTTCCCCTGTAGGCATGTAGAGAGGTTCTCTTGAGTTCACAAGATTAAGTGATTGCGCATAGGAGCTCTGGTGAAACATAAACCATTTACAAACATTTGTTAGAAGTTGTTTGCAATCTAAAGCAGAAATGACCTGGTCCTGTTCCCAACACCTGCCGCAAACTCGCAGACAGATTGATATCAAAATGTACAGACAAAGCAGTGATAAGCAACGTGACCATTTTAGAAATGTGACTGGGAAATCAATGAATACTTTGTGGGTGTGACAACCCAATAAGGGCAAAAAAAAAGGTGGTTTTAATCAACCTTTATTGGAAGTGGCGTTAGAAAAGGTCACTAACATCATATGTATCTCATCAACCTGATGAGAAACAAGCATGTGCAGAATTATATCTGAATTTCCATCTCCGCTTCTTTGCACTTAGGCTATTTGATTGACCGTAAAGCTCGAGTGGCAGAAAAAACACATGGATGCCAAAAGTTCGGAAGCACGAAGGAAAGGCAAATATCCCAGCTGCTAGTGAAGAAGGGAAAGAGCGCATCGGGAAAATATCTCCTTGCAAACTGCATCTGCACCCTGACATTGTGTAAGCAAAGCATTGGACAGTATAAGAGTCAGCATGGAGTTCAGGCTCTCAGCCAAGATGTCTAACATCTGCAATGGCCAAGGATGCATATCTACAAAAACTGACATCAATCTGTCATTAAGAGGGGTCATATTTTACCTCATTTGACATTAAAATGTAGATTAAAAAAAAATAGGGTTCATGAGTTTCACTCTGTTTGGTGTCTGTAATAAATCAGTCTCATGTTTAGTTTGTTTTTTTTTTGTTTTATGCCAATTACTGAAACAAGTTATTGTGTATCTGAAGTTGGCTAATAGCTACTTTAAGGTTAATTTGTACCCAGTCATTCATAGAAACTCATGCAAATGTGTAATTTGTATATAGAAAAGGAAATTGCAAGCATATTCACTTTTGTACTTCAGCCGTTCTACAAAGGTGGAGTATTTTGCTTCAAACACATTACGTCATCTTGTTACTGGGTGCAGTTGCCCATCTTGTTACTGAGTGCATGCAACCACGTAAAGTTAAAAAAAAGTGAAAAAGTGAACCATTTCACTTCCTAAATCATTAAAAAATATCAGTAAAACTGTCTTCTATGTGCCAAAATCTGACATCTGTATTTTGAATGAAACTTGCCTGACAAAATCACCCCAGGAACTCTGCAAAAAAAATATTACAATTAGACTAGACATGCCTAAATTATGGTTAGCATTAAAGGTTTGTACTAATGGTTCAAAAATGTCTCTGGTACAATGTTTTCATTGTTTCAGATTTCTTGATACAAGTGGCTACAATTTTCAATTCATTGCTTCTTTTGTATTCAAAACATTATTGAATGGAAATGCACTAGGAGACATATGATTGCACAATATAGCAATGTTTTTAAATTCATAATTTGAGTGTTAGGTCAAAAAAAGTTGTGTGGCATTTTTTACATTTTCAATGTGTTTACAGTTGTGGATTTGCTGTATAAACAGCAGCAACAAGTTTTCCACTAGCTGTGGAGGCTTGAGAATACCTTATTAATGTTACAGTTGCCATGCCTTACTGCACATAGTATAGCAAAAAGAAAAAGAAAGGGATGCATACAAGAGATATGGGGGGCATGATGGAGACCCTAACCCTAGTTTTAGACTCAGCTCAATGGATTGGTGCAATCCATCAGCACGTCATTTATTAAGATTTCACAACAGAAACAAATGTACACAAACACTGTTTGTTGTTAAATTCAATATCGCCTTGATGAAATGAGCCACTGATCTGTAAAATTCTACAAAAAAGACAGTTATTAAGATTTGCATCTGTGTTCATGCAGATTATAAAAAACTTAGTTTTTTCCTGTGTTTCAAGTAGTCTACCTTTCAGTGGTTATGGGCACCAGGATGTAACTTCTGAGACAATTTCCTGATGTTTCTCCATGAAGGTTAAATGGAGGGAGAGCATGGGGGCAAAAAAATATGGCTCTCCTCAGATTTCTTTCAGCATTTAATAGGTCTGGGGGGGAATCTGTGTATTGATGATATGAAAGCTTAATGTATTCCCCAGCGAAAATGACTGGGCTCATAAACATAAATAAGGTGAAGCAAAGGCACACAATAAATCAGTCCTAATTTTATGGAAAATTCTGTTTTTTGTTTGACTTTCTAAAATCTTTGGATTTAGAAAAAACTCTTTCCCACTTTTATATTAAAAAAAGGTCGTTTTTAGTGACAGGAACTAAATCTGGATCAGAGGAGAAATTTCCTTTTATTTTGCAGGATGTATATTCATCAAAGAAGCTCCATTGTTCATTGTAGCTCAACTTCAACAATGTATAAATGAGTTCAAGAATTATGGCTATTTTCTCATTTGGTAGACTGAGGCCATTCTAAAAGGGCAGAAGGCATGTTAACTTCAATTTTGCACCTTTTTCATCTTCCCCTCTCAAACTTGCAATATCCAGATATCCATTTTGAAGTTGCCGGATATTGGGAGACTCCACTGAGATTTCGAATTTTTGCTTGGGTCAGTGGCAACCAGTGACCATAATTACTCACAAGGCACCACTCTGCAGGAGGTGTTGAGGGTCAGCCTCATTAGCCTAATGAGGGGGAAACGGAAAAATGAGGCAGAATGACAAGAACTAAAGAAACCCCCACCCCCTCTTTTCCTCCACTTTGCACTTGGTGTTCTCAATAGCAAAGAATGACGACATGACCGAGCTCTGCTTCATCAAACCGGAGTATAAGAAGAGCATCACATTAAGGGAATCTCAAATAGTTGAAAAAAAGTACAACTAATAAATTTTCAAAGTGAAACTATATAAAGAACTCATTATTGTAAAAGAACATTCTGTCCTTATTGACATTTATTGAGTATTTAAAGGAATGAAAAGAAGTGAGGGTGGGAAAGAGTATTTGGGTTTTATAAGTAAAGATGCTTATGAAGTTTTGAAACAAAGCCCGGTTGAAACAGGGGACAGAAGAAGGTCAGTAAAGGAGAGTAAGAAAAGCAAAAAAAATGAACACGTTATGGTATAAGGAAATTATGTCTAAGTGTTTCTGTCATAGCTAAGGCTACAAATTCCCAGCCCTAATCTACCATTGCTTATACTGAATCCGTGCCATGGAACCTTTTCCTCTTTCCAATATTATATCACTTAATGTCTTACCATAAGCAACAAATACAAGGTTTGCACAGCAACTATGCCATGTCACAAAAGCTTAAAGCTTTAGTTTGTTATTCTTTCCATGTGACTATGCTTGCAATAAGATTGCTGTAAGCATTTAACTGATATCACCTGTTAGTTGTATGATAAATGTATAAAGGACATATACTTTATAAAACAATATAAAACCAACACATTTTTACTTAGGTGGCTTAAATATTGTCTGCTTGGTACCTTATAAGAATCGTACCCTCCTGTATACCTTCTTTGCACTGGTGCAAAGTCCATATCATTTCTTCTACTTTTGCCTACCTACTGTTTATTATTTTGTGCTGGTCAAAATGAGTTGATTTTTTTATATAACTGAAAAGCTCTGACTGTGGCATATTATATTAATACGAATGTCTTATTGTTATAATAAAAGACCAATTCACTCACAAGTCTAATATATAGATTAAAAATCAGTATGCTTTAAACACTAAGAAATACATATAAATATACTATTTGTGATATTTGAATCAGGAGAGGTTTATTATCAGTATAAAGAACCAGTATCAGTACTTTTTAAAAGTCAAATGTAACCTTTAAACCTTTTGCCAAGTTTAAGTCTAAAAATTGATGATATTCTAACAGTTGTTTTATGAGGTTTATGATAAAGTGACTGTATGCATGCTTAAAAAATAGGTACATGCTTCCTGAGTGAACTGATATTTGCTCTGGGTGTTCATAAAAGTTACACTGGCTCACACTGGGCTATATTACATGCCAGTGTCCTTTCTTAATTAATGGTTTTCACAATAATCTTGCAAAAAATAAACAAACCAAGGTTCTACCCTAAATAGAAGCTATATCGATGAATAACTAGATAAATGACTAAAAATCAAATGCATTGTGGGAATAAATTAGCTTACATGCAACTGATAAATTCAAATAACTTTTTCTGAGTTGTTGTACTGTCTGAGTACAGGATCTAAGTGGTAAATGCTTTTGTTATTTTAGAAGACCAGTAAAAAGCACATTAATCTCACTTAATTGTAAGAACTAGGGGAAAAGTAGGGATTTCAGGAGAAAGATAAGGCCAAGATTCATTGTTTAATTGATGTAAAAGCTTAGATGGTCACTCTAATTTCTTTCTAAAGTATTTATAAGATCAAGCTGCTCTTTTACATGATGCATCCCTTCATATAAAACAGCTGCTCACATGCTCATTAATTTGTGTGTGTGCATGGATGTGTGTTGGGAGGATGTGCAAGCGAGTACATGTGTCATTTCTTTTACACGTTACACTATTCACTCCCCTTCACCTAAATCCCTATAAACAGCTGACTGAACACACCTGCTGCCCTTGCCAAAATGATATAACTGTTTTTAAACATTTAGCTTCCTACGTAAATATTGTAACTATGTTCAATGATCATGAATAATATAATTACAGTTGAGAAAACGGTTCATTTGAATGATTTTTTTAAATCTTTTTATTAACTTCTCAAAAATGTAGCAAAATTGTGAGATTTGGTTTTGATTTAGTTTTAGCTATTTTGGATGATTTTATCCCTCAGTCTGGCACAACCAGTCTCTTTGTGGTTAGTAGTTTCAGTGTAGTCAGTGAGTAATTTCTATAAGTTAAATATTATTCTTGAGCAGCCTGCTGAAGCTTGTTATGGTCAATACCCCGTTCATGATGGAATTATATGCATCTACAAACATCTACATGTATTAGATTCCACATGCCTCTTGAATTCTTATTCTAAGCCAGGCAGATCTCGTAATGCCCTCCTTTTTTACTTGTGTAAAGTCTTTTTACTTGTGTAAAGTTTTCTCATTGGCCTCACATTTTTTTGGCCTCATGTAGTCCACTGCACTTCTTCATTAAGCAATCAGCTAAGGTCACTAACCATCCAGTTAGATGAAAACATGTAAGTGTTGTTACTTTTAGGGTTTCAAGAGGCATTCTGGTTTTTATCACATTACCATGAGTGTAAAGCTTGCCATAGCTATATTCTATGTCTCAAAACAAACACTTAGTAGTAAATTAGTTACAGAAATATTAAGGTTGGGGTGTGCAGGATTAGTCCTGGACTCCCTGGGGTGTCGGGGGTAGTGGAGCTGCACAGACACACTGCAATGAGGAGAACACCTTTGGCACTTTGTGCTTTTGCTGCAATACGTATCACAATGTTCTGTAACACATCAAGTCCCTGAGAGACTATGCTATACATTGCTGCAGAGAGTGTGTGGCAACACACACACGAACACAGACATACTCAACTGCAATGTGAGAGATACTTCAGGCAAGTGAGGCACTCCAGATCCTGTTCCCTTTTCAAAAGAAACTAGACCACATGCTGCTTCGCCTAGTGATACACAACCACTTACATTTCAAGTGAATATCTCTAGAAATCCAAAAGGCTTTGATCTATTTTACTTACCAGTGATCTAGCCTAAGATTAAATGATCCAGATCTCTTTACACATAAATGAAGATTTATCAGAAGGATATGGCTGTATTACTTTAGTGGAAGTTAAGTAAATTTAGATCATGTTTAAGAGTAGATTAGGTTATCTAGCATCTTTGAGGATAAAAACAAAGTGTGGTTAACTGCAGCTCTGGGCTTCTGGATAAAGGCAGCTTCCTTTCCTTAATCATTTATCTACTTGCGGTGGTGTAGATGATACACTCAGACTCTCATGCCAGAGTGGTCCACTGTTTCCCCACATATGCATCCCCTAATTAAAAGCATTCTTAAGCAAGGCTGTGTGCCCTGTTCTGTGTCCCTGGCTTGACAGCTTCATTAGGTCAAAGCTTTGAGAGTAAAGCCATCCGACATGTACACAGATGTCACACAGTCAGAGGCCGTCGCCATGACACCACATGGCACCAACAGCCTTACTATCTGAAAGGGTTCACATTCCAAGAACAGACATAAATGCAATGTTTAAAGGTGGACTCAACCTTTGATATTCTACTACCTTAATCAAAAATGACATTAGGAAATGGATAGAAGTGAACATGAATATTTTACTGTCAGAGACAAAAATCCACCATTGGAACCTTTTATGACTTGCTGCAACTCTTCACCTTGGGGGAAATTAATCGCTTAAATCTTGAGTAACCAAAAGACTCGAAGAAGTGCAGCTGCCAAAATTGCTAATTGCGATTATGATCCTCACTCGGGCTAGGAAGAAACAGAGACATGATGTCATTCACAAACGTGAGGCCCATTTACTTTGGTTGTAATCCACTTAGCTGTCCTCGTCCTCTGTCAGGGGAAAAATAGCTGTGAGAATTATGCTGTTGAGAACCAGATATATAATGCCGTCACCTGAACATCTATTTTATGTCAATCTGTCAGCAAGTCTTTGTTTATAACAATTAATCTTGATTTACAAGTGGGCCATCAAAATCTGTTCAATCACAAGAAAATCATCAGATCCAATCGTTTCATGTTAACCGTAGACTTGATAGTAACTGATGTTTTCTTCAGGAAAGTGCAGAAGTTATTCAGGGTAACTAATGTATTATTTTCCGAAAGCTCTTGGAGCCAAGGTTCCAGCCTAACATTGAAATATTATCATTAGGATTTACCAAAAGAAATAAAAGAAAATATTACACATCATATCAAAAGCCCACTAAAACAGGAAACTTAGACAGCTAACCTTTTTGCCTAAGCATTGTGTGCAAATTTTGTTTTTCCTCCTATTATTTCCTCTCAAAGTGAGACAACTGCCCTCCATGCAGATACCGTTCCTTGTTAATGAGTAACGTCTGTGTTCGAGTCTCTCTGTCCAGCTTTAAAGGTGTGTTGCTCATGTGTCATAAATAACTGGCGCCTCAGAGATGATGATGTAGGTTTGAGACCCAGTATTAACATGCTTAGAGATAATGGGAAGCACATTGGCAGTAAAGAGGATAAGACACTGTACAATGCCTCCCTGTGTGGTTCTTTCCTGTCAGGAAGTCGGCCGAGTGCTGGCCAGTTCCAGAAAGTTCTGGAGGTCAGTGCCGTGGACAGACTGGGATGAGCTGATAACAGGCTAGAGCTCTGGAGATGAGCGCTTTGTGGAGAGAATGATCACACAGACACCCTGTGGGATGCCAAGTCAAATATCCCAGGGGCCAAGCCTTATCTCTGGAACTGTTGTTTTTTTTGGATACTGTAAAAGTGTCGTAGTTATAACACCGTGGAAAAAAATGACTTATGACTTGAAAAAAAAAAGTTTTCTGTTCTGTTGCTTTTGAACAATATGCTATACAACCCTTGTGATGATAAACCCATTCACTTATGCAAATACATAACTTCCCAGGTAACTTAGGACAAAGTTTTAATGGTTTTTTTTTCTTAATATGATTAACAATTCTAGCATTTGGAATTAATAAAGCCAAGATGTAGTTGTGGATATTACTTACAGATTTATTCTGAGATTATAGATATAATATATAACTGAGATATAATGAGTGTCATTTTCAGAAAAGCTTGCGCATGCTTACTATTGCCACTGGCTGTATTTATATCCCAAGGGCTAAGCAGACGCACCATTTCCAAAAGCTTGCACCTTGTTAAACCCACAACACTGACAAATTACTGCACCATAAACACTTCCACACTTGGCTCAAAAAGATCTGATAGGATTGGACTAGTTGACAACAACTGAGGAAACAAATATCCATAGAAGGATTCTTAAAAATGCCTTTAATTTGTCCACTGTGTCGCTTTTATTGATTAACAGTGGTACTATCAAAAACTACAGTCAAAACTACCCTGTATGTTTTTTGCTACTGGGAATGGAACGTTTATAATGAGGGCTAGAGTGTCAAGTTATAATGAATTTAATGTTACATTCCTGTAATACATTTTCTATTCCCTCTATAAATTCAATTAAAAGTACTCCGTAACAAATGTTAGACGTGTTATAAAATATATTTATGAAATTCCACAACCAAGATTCTTTAAATTCTTTGTTTGCAAAGCTTACAAATATTAGATATCCTGGTAGCATAGAACATATGGATACAAAATGTATTTAGAACACTAAAGCTTTATTTTTCTAACCTGTATTTGAGAGCTGCAGTCGTGGTATGTACTGATTCCAGACTCTGTTAGCAATAACACCAGGCAGAAGTAACTGAAGTAGCATGGCCAGCAGTGGACAGATGTGGCCCGTCTTCCAGAATTCTACAAACCTCATCTTCAGTTTCTTCTTCTAACAATGCAGGAAGTTTTCTCCTTTACATTACTGTTTTGCTGCTGTGGAAAACACAAAAACACACACACAAAAAAATGATGTTGTTACTGATGAAATTTAGCATGTACAGGAAACCTATGATTAGAAGCATGTGTGTATGTATTAGTTTCACTATATATGATTACTGGATGCTGTCAACGGGTAATGGGACGAATTCAACATAATCATAGACTAATCAGTCGGATTCATTCAGTTTGTTTTAATTATAATCAAGACCTGAACTTTCCTATGAGCTAAATATATGTGCCACACATCAAGGACAACATTTACCCAGATCCAAATTGGTCCAGTTTGGTACACACAGGCAACGCATTTTCCCATTAAATTTGAACAGTAATTCAAATCCATAAAACATTTCCACTTGGTTGCAAACCCTTGAGAATCATCTGAATTAAAAGACAAAAAAGTTGGATAAGAGGCCGTTTTCCTGTTCAGCTTAAGGATGCCTCAATAATGCTAAATAAGGCTCCAGATGACATTCCTACACTATGACAGTAGCCATGTTGACGTCTGTCCTGTTTTCTGTAAAAAAAGGGAACCGTTCCAGCTGCACATCCTCGTTTGTAGTGCCACGCTCTGGGGCTGACGCCATCCTGAAGTCGCCAGCACTTGGGAAAGTGCTTCAGGATTTAGAGTGGTCATGGTATGTAAGAGAAACAGAGCCTTGAACGACAAACATTATTACTCAGAAAGCTGCTACCTGATTCTGATGTGCGTGTGTGCCAGCGTGTGACCTCCACTGGACGAGGTTCACCCCGAGGGGAAAACTGACGCATTGTTTAGACAAACGTTCCCATGGCTAATCAGCCCCCTGCAATCTTTATTCTATTTCCTTACAGAGGTCACACTATGTAAACAAATTGCATGTGGAACCTCAAAACACTTCAATGGACATTATAAGTGCACCATTCACACAATAAATAGATGTAGTAATAGTACAACCAAAACATTATGGAACTTTCTACTCATTCAAGTAGGCCAATGTGTAGTATATTTTCAAACCTATTATAACTTTTTTTGCTCTGCTAATTAGCTGGCTGAGAAACCAAAAAAATAGGCTTGTTGAATAGTTAGTTTTCTTTGTGCGTTCTTTACATACTAGGCCTTTTCCCATGGGGTTTATTGTAGACAGAACCATAGAGACCCACTTATACTACAGCAAATACCCCTGTGGAGAGTTTCAAACACAGGCAAAATGAGCTTAGAGCTAAACGTATGCAAAATACAGATAGGGCACATTTTCCCATTCATTCACAATCTCAAAAGGCTATGCCAATTAAGCTGCTACTCCAACACAGAAACTTTTATCAGGATCTTCAGCAGACAGAAACCATTGAGACATTTGAGCCACATGAAATCTAATTCAACACTAAGTTTAATTCCAGCATAAAAAGCCCAGCTTGAGTCACCAGTTTCCACTTCATTTCCACAAGACCAGGGCATCTACTTAAACATCTCAAAGGCAGATGGGATGACTGGGGAGCATCAAAAGGTTTGGAGGAGGCGACAGCTTTATGGCAGCAGTTCGGATGATGTTAAGTCTGATTTACACTTCAGGCCCATTCAGAGTCCATAAGATCTGGACCGATGCCTAAAACGAAATTTACAGCTCCAACCGAGGTGCAGGTGCTTGACTCAAAAAAACAATCAAGCGACTTTCTTGGCTTCCTCCAAATCACTGCAAATGTATTAATCTTTCTGTTGCAGGAATTTAACTCACACTTTTGAATCAGAGACAATATAATTTGAGGTCTGCAAGGTGAAAGCGATACATCTGGTACTAACATAATTCATTTAGCAAAACTGTCCTTCAGGGGGTTTTTATGTCTGTGTTAATAGTGACAGAATCCAGTTGGTGGAAAAGAAAGTATTTAAATCACACCTCATCATTTTCCATTAAACTAGGGTTCTTCATAACTGTGATTTATTAGGAATTACTAACTTTGATTTATGAGGAAAAAAAAGCATGGTTTCCATCATCATTACTGACTCTAAGGAGACTTCTTATCGCCACTATTACAATATGCTTGCTTCTCAGTGAAGAAAGCAGTGCATTTCTGAAACTAATCTAGTGGTGATAAAGTGCAATCAGGTGACAATTTTTTTTTTTCATTTTTCGATTAACAAACCAACATTTGCCAAGGAGGAATTTGTTACTATCTGATTTTTTTTTTTTGGTGTTTGGAACTAGATGGAAAATTAATTTGCAGTCTGAATGTTAATGTTTTATTTCCTGTGACCCAGACAAAAGTCAGTCATTAGCTTTTTCAATACAAGGAAAGAAAACAAACACAAAAGTGTGGGAAAAGCATCACACATCAGGAAGAGGAAGTAGCTGATACTCAGGCACTTCCATGTGACAAGAATTCTGTATGTTAAACAATCTGGTCTTTGGTGGCTTCCCCACTTGACATTGTTTCTTTCGATATATTGCTTTGCAATAAGAAAAAAAAGAACACAGCATACTGAAATAAAAGCTAACAAAGACACTAAGTAAGCAATAAGTAAAGAAATATTCACTGCATTATCTCATCAATCTTAAAGCCAAAAGCCATGAATGCCTGATTGTGTGACCATGAAAAAGAATTTGACTATTGAGAATGGCTTAAAAGAAGTTCAAATAGCAGGTGGTAGAATACTATGACGTTTCCTGTTAAAATGTAAACCCTATACCGAGCAAACACACAATGAGCTCTTCCCCATAAAGAATACTGTGTTAAAAAAGCGGGACATACATGCAAAGACTTAGACAGGGCATGATGGAAGCTGTTAAGCTGAACGCAGTGTTGGTGTTGTCATGGTAATGGATGAGTGCCTTTACTTCCCATAGTGGCCTTGGTGAGCCTGTGATTGGACTGTGGTGAACAGCAGGACACTGGATATGTTTCAGTGATTGCTCGCTATGTAACCTCCAGCCCTTCAGAAATGTAAAGCCTCTCATAAAATTAACACTCATAAAAAGACTATCTCAGAAAATTATGCACTGAAGATGGCCTGAATATTGCAATATTAAACTGCACTTTATTATTTTTATGGGGTCAGAATTTAAAGGATCAGTACCGACACTTATAATTCCCAGTGAAAGTCTAAGCGTTTAATTAGTTAAGCATCACATTCATTTCTGCATCTCGATGTAATAGCATCTTTGAGCACTTGCATTGGTTTTTACTATAATAAGGGATCTGGAACTTTGGCTTTCAAAATATTTTCCAAACAAACCACTATTTCATGCGTTCGAGCAAAACAGATTCTGCACCTGGGTTATAAATGTTTTACTTGTAATTGCCTGGCAGTTTAAGAACCAGAAAAATGACTTCCTATTGACTTTTCCAAAACAAACGTTTCTTATTTGGTAGCTGTAACAATAAAATCGATGCTTCAAAAACCTAGAAGTTGCTGCACTACACAAATCAATATCATTAATTAAGCTGATTCTATCAATGTGTACAGATAACAGAAATAAGAAAATAAGAAACATTTTAAAACATTTGCAAAAGCGAGCACAATTATGTGCAGAAGAAAGATTGACATTAAACACTCTTTTAGCAGTCATTTACGTTTCTGGTCAACCAAAACAAGCGAGTGGGCAAATACACAGAGGCATCCAGTTGCCCCGGTGGTCTAGCTAATTAATTAATCATTTGTCCACTCTGTAACATCCCAAACACCTCCCTTAGTTTCACACTCGCATGGTCGCACATATCGGCACTTTTCTCAAGCTTGAGCTTAAAGAGCTCAGGTTTCTGTAAAAAAAAAAAAAAGCCACAAAAGACAGAAGCACAACATATTTATTATGTGTTATATTGTGAAGAGAAATGTGTGATCTTTAGAGAGCTGAGGAAAGGCTTACCACCCTGAGAGCACACAACACTGGGCTCAACCAGCCGAAAAACAAGCACCCGGTCCTCTCATACAAAGACAGCAGCTTAATGTACACCAGACATGTATCCAGGAGGGTTCTGAAGGCAAACAGATTCTAATTCAAACCGGTTCTTTTCATTCTGAAGCTTGAACACGAGCTTTTGGATGGGAAACCGTTTCCATAGATGGAACGATCTTTTAACGATCTGGCCAGTTTGATCACTATTCATTTAGCCAGAACAACTAAACAAACTAGGTAGCCTGATTAGACAGGACAACTGACAGATCTGTTTCCTGTTTCAGGAAACACATGGAAGAGTGATTCAAATGCTTCTAATCACTATTTAATTAATTGGCAAAGTGATTAAGATAAAGTACCATGTGCGAAAGCTGCTGCGCTACTGCAGGTAGCCAATGCCAAGATGGTAAGTAGGAAAGAATTATGAATCAAATGTCTGTAATTATCTCACATCTGTAGAACTGCAGCTATCTATTATTTAAGTGATTGAGTATTTTACCGATGAGTTCATCGATTAATCAAGTAATCGGATAAGTACTTTTTCTTCATTAAAGTGCAATATTAAATAAGAGAAAATAAGACAGGTCTCTTAAAATGAACAAAAAATTTGTTTCCTAAAAAAATTTAAGAAAAAGAATTTAATGCTAAAATTGCAATCTGGGAAAACTAAATATAACATTTAATTGCCATCAAAGCATCAAAATGCAAGTATATATAAATATAAATATATAAATAAAATATATAAATACAAATCCGATAAAAATACAAAAATCTATTTCAAATTAGTTTATCAAAGGTAAATGCACTATATGGTGTTTTCTTTATGTTTTAGTTTGAAATGATTCCAAACTATGGAAACTCTCTGTTGTGTTCTTTGGCTTAAATCTTCTCCTCGCCCTTCGCTGTTGTCTCTTCGTTCCTCCTTTTTTTTCATTCTGCAGCGTTTTCTGTGTTTACCTGTCCAGGAGTCTTGAGAAAAAGGTTGAGAAAAAGAAAGTCTCTATAACATCTCTATAAATATATCCCTAAGAAATTTCCCCACTGTGGGACGAATAAAGGTATATCTTATCTTTAAATTTTAACCATTTATCTACTAACCAATCTAATACTATCTAATTCTAACCAAGCCCATTTTTCAACAAGTCTGTAGAAACGACAGTTTCTAAAACATCTGTTAGTCATATACTTGTGCTTTTTGGACTGAGGAAATACAGCACTACATCCAAATGTGTCCCTAGCCACAGGGCAGGCAGGTTATCTGATGAGAACAAGGTGCGAACATTTGAAATAGTGTCCTGTAGTTGAAGGACGGATACCTCCACCCTTTCAATGCCTGCACAGAATGATACAAAGATAAGTGAGCTCTGAATGATAAATATGTCTATCTTCCTAAGCTGTCAACATCCACACTAATACTCCCATCCTCAGTGCATAATTTGGCAGCTTAGTTCAGTGGGAGATCATTCTAGTATGTACTAGGACATTGGGCATATTTTAAAATCATCAGAAAAACATGTAGGTCAGAGATTGACTAAAGTAGTTTAGTCCTGAGGACAACACTCCCAAAGATCATGTGAGCTAAACTCCTACAATAACAAACAACACCTCTGCTTCAGGTCTGTTCTGGAGTGCGTGTGCGCTGGACCAGATAAGGGTCCACTCCTTCACATACCAGGTCACAAGGCCAATAGAAGCATCAGATTCCTCACCTCTGCATACCAACATCTGGCCACGTGGAACAGCCAGAAAGGCAAACAGATGGACCTTCCCTGTTAGATGTTTTGACTTTGAGAAAATCCAGGAGTTGCTTTTAGAACCAATGTGGATTGAGCAATTCAATGTCTGAGTGGTTTGTCCTTTCACATATTAAGGACAAACCACTCAATGTTTGAGTGGTTTGTCCTGAATATGTGAAAGGCATTAGCTTGACACAGTGCTGCACTTTTATTTGATAGCCAATATTCAGAAGACATTGTTCACAACAACTAATCAAACACAGATTTGATAGTCTAAGCTATAGCATAGTTTTAAATTAGTTTCTGGGGACACGTGTAAATTGAAGAGCACAGTTAAAAGAATCAGAACAAGCTCATTACACTGCTTACACCGCTTTGCTGTGAATTTAATACGAAGATGAGACAAATGGCAAGAATTCATTGCTCATCGCAAACCTCAGTCACGCAGCCTAATAAAATTGAGGCGCATTGATGAGAGCAATGTGTCATTTTCACAAGGGGTCTTTGTCTAAAACGCACGTTTTCATGTTTATGACAAAATTCCAGTGGTTCTAAGTAAACCTTTGTTTACCCCAGCCAGTTAGAAATACGAAACAATAAGACAAAGATGCGTGAGAAGTTTCCCAGGAAGCGTGTGTTTTTAGGGATGTGTGAGGGACAAAGGAAGGCAGATCAACACCGTGGACAATTCTGAAAACACTTGTTCACAGGTTAGCGTAAAAAATAAAAAAATACATTTCATATTGGCAATAATAAAAAATATCAATCTATACATAATTCAAGAAATATGTGCCATGTGAACAATCATTTACAAACCACACCATGTTCATAATCATTTCATAAAATGTTTCCAATAAAAACTATTTTCCCCTTTTGTAATAATCAGCCAAATTAATTAAATTAATAGTCATTCAGTTTTTTTATTTTTCTTTATTATGAGTACTGAATAATCGATTTGATTGGTCAGAATGTGCTGATAAATTTTCTGTTTCAGCACAGCTCTGATAGTATTTCTGACTTACTTTCCAATATTATCGAACTATGTGTTTCAAATCAAATTCAACTTCATCAATTTCTGTGTGCTACTTCATCTCTTTACCCTATAGTTAATTATTTTCTTGTACGATTGTTTTCTAAAAAGCAAAGTGGAATAATTTTCAAACATGCTGCTTATAACACTGTATAACATACAGTCATTAACAAACGTTAATGAACTTTTTTGCAAGCAAAGTCAATTCCTTCATACTTGAATCCAGTTCAGAAATATGAATAAAATATTTGGCAGCAGTTTACAACTTGGCACATGATATGAAAAGTATACAGTAAAACCTGTATAATTCTTAAGAGATCTTTAGGGATCAGCAGTAAGTTTCAATGGTGTTTTAGTTTTCTACTGTATGCACTGTACATTGCAGCAATCATGAAATCTGATACAGGTAATCTGATTCAAATATATAAGTGAGAACAACAAAGTCCAGATGATTTCTTCTTAGATTAATCCCATCCATTTATATTCAGAAATACAGGCGATGAAAATATGCTACCCAGACCATATCAACACTTAGAAACAGTGCTGCAATTGCAAAATATCATAAAAACCATCTGCCTCCCCTCCGTTCTGATACACTCCTGTGTCATAAGTCACTGCACATAGATCTATGCATAGTGTCAGCGTAAATTTACAAATTGGCTGCCTGACAGTTCTCACATGTCTGCTCAATCTCATTCTTAATCCCCAATGCAACCCAAGAATCATACTTGCTTTGCAAAAGCCACTAGTTGTGCACAACATGAAACAATTTCAGAACTTTCCAGCATATTATTGGAGGCATTCATAATGATTCATTTGGTATTCTAAGGCACCAGATTCCCATACAACCTCCCCAAATGACGATTGAGTTTAATGCCACCACAAGCCTTACAAGGAAAGACCTTCTCTTTCATACTCACTCTATCACCCTGCTGCTGTTAAGAAAGCACACTCGGTGTGATCTGAGAGACCTAAAACAGCAGTGGCTTAGGGGGAAAAAAAGCACATAGATGAGTAATCTGTCAAATTGACACTTTTTTTGGCTATCCATCTAATGCAGAGATTTGAGGCTGATTTCTGTTGACTGCATTATAATAAACAGACACTGCCGAGTGTTGTGGATTTTGAACTAGAGATTGATGTAAAAATCTGAATAGAGATATGCATGAGTCAACAAATCAAAAGAATAGAAAGAATTAGCAATAATGCATTCATCAAGGTTTGAAAAGAACTGTCTGGACATGGCGCAGATGGTGCAAAGACTCGTTAGAGTTCTACCCAACCAAATGTACTCTAGCTGTACAAACTGACTGCAGGGTAACAGGAAGGCCAAGGAGCACAATGCACAGAATTCCTCCAGCTAAACAAACCCAGTTTGGGTTTGTAAATGAACAATCACAATTCAGCATGTACTGAACTTGTGGCGATGTATTAGCCCGAGTGGGAAAACCACTGTGTGCTTTGAATAGCATGATTTGTGTTCAAAATGCGAAATTGCCAAACTAATAAATGATTGTGATAAGTAGATGCGTGGAAATGATCCAATGAGGAGAAGTCATTTTAGAGATTCACAGAAATGTGGTCTAAGACTTTAGACTGTTTACACAGTAGGCAAGCAGTTGAATCAACCTCTTTGGTGTAAAACTGTTAAATCTGGGATCTTGTTTTGGCTGTGGATACAGAAAAGGAAGTTTACTGTAGATCAGAGCTAAGGCTTGAAGGCACTTTGTCAATATTGTCTCTGCTTTAGCCTTTCACTATGGGGTGTCTTACAAGTGAAAGGCAGCTTTCCAGCACAAACTGTGTGTCTTTGGTTGTTTAGACTGTTTTTACTGATGGAGACAAAACATCTAGTGCACATCAAACCAATTAGCTTCAGAGTGAAGTTAAATAATAGCGTGGCCTTGCCAAAATTCATATCAAAAGGACTAAGCTCTGTGCTATCAAAAGGAATTAGTTTAGTTTATACACCGGCTTAACAATACACATAAAACAGATCAGCTATCAAACCTATCAAAACAGATGACCTAAACAAGTTCACTGTAGAAACTGGGCCCAACTAATAAATGTATTAATTTACAAGGAGCATTCAACAAAAATGTGTACATTTATGTGCCCTAAAAAAATTATAAACATTAAATTACAAGTGCCTTTTCATCATTCACCTGTCCAATATCTATTTATTTATTTGTATTGTTTAGGAATTATTGCTTTCAGCATTTCATTAAGTCATTAAGTAATTACTCACCACATGAATATATTGTTTCTTAACAGATGACATAAAGAAGGTTATAGATGATTTCATCAGAGGTGGTCTGAATGGCCTCATTTCTGTTTGTATGTCGAACCACCCATGAAACACACATTTATAATTCCCCATAGTGGAAGTTCAAGATGTCTGCCTGACAGTGAACAGTAAATCAGCCCACAGTAATTCAGACTGACAGTGGAGCCAGTGTGTTTAAAACAGTGTCACTATCCACTTTCCTGTCTGTCAGGGCCTTATTTGGACACTTCCTTATGTAGTACAAGACAACGCTAAGATCAGACTTCCCTTCAGAGAGTCTATATGCACGTACACATATTGCCAATTTAAATATTTTCAGTGCCTAAATTATCATGTGACTTTCATATGAATTGAAATGCCTTTTGGACTAGTGAAGAATAATAATAAGACAAGGTCCTTTACTGCAATTAAGCAAACTACTTCCAGAGAACTCCATTTATCTCCAACCAGGTCCCTAAGGCGATTCTGAGGACATTTACATATAGCCAAGACTAACCACAGTTGCAGAGTTCTGTTATGGCTTCATTAATAGATCATGTTTGATTGGAGAGTCTATAAAATATAAAATCTCAGTTTATATAAAGGAAGACATAAGTAAACATATAGAAAACCAAGAAAGCCATTAGTGTCCCACCATTGTGGCTTCTTTGGCTAAAGTTTTATATGCTGATCTTTGCTTTATTTTAAAGTCTTGTCAGGAGAGATGGAAGCTAATGCTACACCAAGGCCGAATCCCTTATGTTATTTGAGGTCATGAATATGATGACATGATCTTGGCATAATGCAAATGATTTACACAAAGACACACAATCCCAAAACAAAGAATTTAAGGAATGAAAAATTACAAGGATAAAATAGACAGACCCAATCCTTTGGTGATATCAATTTACCTTTGTTCATCCTTACCACAATAGTAACTCATGTCCTGCAAAATGATATAAGAAGCCAACTAAATCAAAGTTGAAAAGGAAGAATCTCCCTTTTTTCTGTTCATGCTTGTACGATGCATACTTCCCTATATCCCATCTGATTTATCTTGGCCCTTTAGGCCTGAGAAATACCATTGCTGGTTGTTACAGAGTAAGAGAAAACATAGTAAGAGCTCTGGGAGGCAAGGATCCCTGGAGAGTTAAGGGGTCATAATGGCACTCCCATCCCATCTAAAGCTATCTCTGTCTTTTTGCCAGGTGTAGCACCACCTCAACTCCCGCTTCCCTTCCATTACTACTCTCTGAAACAGAGTCAGTTTTTTTCATCTAAGCAGTTTATACTACCATATCAAATGTGTCATATAATAAATTGTGTTTAAGAACACATGTTTAAAGACATGATTCATTTATTCTTTGTTTCTCTTAATAAATCCACTTTTTGTAAGGAGTCCCTGCTTCTCAGGCAAGCAATGAAAATCAAAATCGAGCAACACAGATGAATTATAACTTAACAGAATCTAATCTGTTAAGTGACTTCGGAGAAATGAATTTTGATTTTGTGTCAAAAGCTGTGCAAATAAAGGCTCTATGTTACAGTAGCTTAACAAAAGCCTTGACACTCATTTGGTTATCAAAGTAATTGTCTCCGGTTCAATCAAAAGTCTAAACACTTTAATCACAGCCTCAGGAACCTTGAACTCGGTCATCCTGACTTAGCAAGCAAACATCAAATTCCTACAATAAAGAAATCCCAGAGAAGATCAGTGGATCTAATACTAAAAGTCACAAGTGTTATTCATAATCTCAGCTGCTCAGTCGACTCCTACCAGCAGAGCTGCTCATTTCAAAGAACAATGGAAAACAAAAATAGCCTGGTTTTTACGTCAAGCCTATTTCCGTATTGCATCACAAATTAGTTTTGTTGCAGGGGCAATACTGTCTTAGAGCTCTCTGAATCACAATGTAGTATAACTTTTTACTACAGCATATCACCATCGTGTCTATTGCAACTGGCTGGGTGTGTATAGCGGAAACCTGCCTCTGTCTGCCACACATGGACTCACTTCTAGTCTGTCGGCCTGGGGTTGGCGCCAGCCGGCACGATTATTCAGATGCACACTGGGAAGGAAGTGCAATGCTGGGTAAAGCTCCGTTATTGTTGACTGAATGGAGATAAGCAGCAATTAATTATGATAATAGAGGGCAATACAATTATCTATGGAGGTACTTAGCAGGAAAGATGTTGCTGTCTTGCCAATTCACGGAACAAGTCACACAAACTGATTGTAAGGGAATAAGTAAAGTTTTATTATTAATGGGCAAAATATTTATCTGCCACTATGGCTGATGGCAGAAATAATAGAGTTAATAAATATTTCCTGTAACTAAAGTGTCTAGGGACTACATATGTCCATACTGCATTAAAATTTTAATTTAGAGATTAAAAATAATACTTAAATGTCATCATTTATATAGATCTGAATTAATTTAGTTAAATTATTTGGGCTCTTATTGCATGTGAGAGTTTTACTGTATCTACTAAGGATCATAAACTAAACCTCTGATATGTCCACCCTTTCTTTTGTTCGAGTGTTGTTTCATGTATGATCACTGTGGAGAGTACATAAATACAGATCTAACAATAGCCCCCTTCAGAAGTCTTGTGAAACAGAACTGTGGTTGTTAAAGACATGGTAACTTGTACACTGAAAATCATTTTAATGCATTAATTTGCACCTTCAGCACCAAAATTGATGGAAAATGTAAATAAAAAAGAAAGAAAGAATAAAGGAAAAAAAGTGTTTGTGAGTGTGTGTGTGTGTGTGTGTGTCAGGGGTGTTAACTTTTGTTTATGTTTTGTTAAGATGGCATTTCTCACAAATATGACTTTTCCTCATCAACTTCTGTCATCACTCACCAGGAGTAAAACAGAGCAAACTAATCAAAGTCAGGCGTTCATTTTAACACATGCCAGCAACAAAGAATGACTTTCAACACTGACTTGAACTTTCTCACCTTATATGTGTTCTTACATACCTATCGTATTCCTGAGTGTGAGAGACACATTGGCAGTTTGTTAACACATTCTTTTCACACTATCCTCAACCTTAATTCATACCGGATCGGTCGTTACCAAATGACCGCCACAAGCATTCCGGTGGAAATTGGGCTACTGTTGGCGAAAGGAGGAGAAAGAGAGGGGGAAGACATCTATAGAGACAGCAGGAAAAGGAGAAGTGTAGGAGAGTGGAGGTTAGTGTTGGTACTTTAAATGTTGGTACTATGACTGGTAAATGGAGATAGATTGCTGAAATGATGGAGAGGAGAAACGTAGATATGTTTTGTGTTCAGGAGGCCAAGTGGAATGGGAGTAAGGCCAGGAACATTGGAGGTGGGTTTAAACTGTTTTACCATGATGTGGATGAGAAAGAGAAATGATGTTGAGTTTATCCTGAAGGAAGAGTACAATAAGAGTGGAGGTGGAGTTGATGAGAGTTTCTGATAGTGATGAATGTGAAGCTGGACGTTGAAGAGGTAATGATAAATGTCACAAGTGGGTTGTGAGATGGAGGAGAAGGTAAGATTCTGGAGTGAGTTAGATGAAATGGGGCAGGTTTCAATGGGCAGGTGAAGGGAAGGTATGGCCTTAAGGAGAGGAATGTGGAAGGGCAGATGGTGGTAGATTTTGTGAAAAGGATGGAAAAGGCATTGGTGAACACTTATGTGAAAAAGAGGAAGAAGCATAGGTTGACATATAAGGGTGGAGGAAGGTGCACACATGTGGACTACAGTCTATGCAGAAGATGCAACCTGAATGAGATTGGAGACTGTAAGGTGTTGCAGGGGACAGTGTAACTAGACAGCATCAGATGTTGGTCTGTATGATGGTTTTGGAGGTGAAGAAGAATAGATATAAGGGAGATGTGCAGACCTGCAGTAACTACAGGGGAATCAAGTTAATAAGCCACACCATTAAGTTATGGGAAAGAGTAGTGGAAGCCAGGCTGAGAGGAGAGGTTACCATCTGTGAGCAACATTTTTGTTTTTTGTCAAGTAAGGTTCAAGGATCAAGGTTCAAGTTTTTTAGAGAGAAGTTGTGGTATTGTATGAGGAAGTCTAGTGTGTCAAAGAAGTATGTTAGGGTGGTGCAGGACATGTATAAAAAAAACAGTGTGACAGCACTAAAGAGTGCAGAAGAAATGGTTAAAGGTAGAGGTGGGATTGCATCAAGGATCGTCTGAAAACCCTTTGCAATCCTGTTTGCAATGGTAATATACAGGTGATGGACGAGGTCAGACAAGAGTCTCCCTGGACTATGATGTTTGCGGATGATATTGTGATTTGTTGTGAGAGTAGGGAGCAGGTTGAGAAGAGCCTGGAAAGGTGGAGATATGCGCTGGAGAGAAGGGGAATGAAACTCAGTAGGAGTAAGACAGAATACATGTGTGTGAATGAAAGGGAGGGCAGTGGAGTGGTGCGGTTGCAGGGAGAAAAGCTGGAGAAGGTGGAGGAATTCAGGTACCTGGGGTCAACAGTGCAAAGTAATGGAAAGTGTGTTAGAGAAGTGAAGAAAAGAGTGCAGGCAGGGTGGGGTGGGTGGAGAAGAGTGACAGGAGTAAGTTGTGATAGAAGGGTATATGCAGAGTGAAAGGAAAAGTTTATAGGACTGTGGAGAGAACTGCGATGTTGTATGGTTTAGAGACATTGGCATTGAGTAAAAGACAGGAGGTGGAGCTAGAGGTAGCAGAGCTGAAGATGCTGAGATTTTCATTGGGAGTGACGACGATGGACAGGATTAGAAATGGGGCATGTAGGACGTTTTGGAGACTAAGTGAGAGAGGCTAGATTTAGATGGTTTGTCAGAGGAGGGACATGGGGTATTTTGGTAGAAGAATTCTGAGGATGGAGCCGCCAGAAAGGAGGAAAATAGGAAGACCAAGGAGGAGTGTTATGGATGTGGTGAGAGAAGACATGCAGGTAGTTAGTTTGAAAGAGGCAGATGTAGAGGACAGAGTAATAAAGAGACGGATGATCCGCTGTGGTGACCCCTAACGGGAGCAGCCGAAAGAAGAAGCAGAAGATAACAACATAGTGTGCAGTATAGTTTGTTCCAGTCTCTTGCCTATGGTTAACTCATATTGCCTACATTAAATCTATTTACAATTCCATTGCATTTGTCTGCATCCATTAAGAATTGCAAGAGGGCATTTCCCTGCTTTGATAATGCAAAACTTTTACAGATGAAATCATATCACATCTGCAACAATGGAATTGCCTGAAACAGCTGTAGTTACAACAAATTTATTATAATTCAGCTGTCAGGCAAAAAGTGTGTTTACTTAGTTAACACTAGTTATTAGTCTATTAGGCCAATAATAATAATAAATAGTAATTAATAATAAAGCGCCTTTAAAAGTAGTATCTCAAAGTGCTTTCCAAGCATAGAAAAAAAATTGATAATGAAAAAATAATTATAAAAATTATCAATCATTAATTCTGTATTAATGTATTCTGCCAAGTTAAAACAAAAATTAACAAAAAACAACAACAACTTTTCTGTGATTTTTTCTGTGGGAAAAAGAATTCTAAATGACCCACTTAGAATTTTCCACATTCACATTATGTAGGATAGATAGATGAAGAGATGAGGTCACTAGTGACATTCTTTTTGGGTGGTCTGTGCCCTCCTCAGTCTTTTTTTCTCTTTTTCTGTTCTTGCGCACTCCTCCACACACAGGAAACAGCAGGCTAGGAAGGAACAAAAAATACGCTGGAGACAACTAACCCACAATAACTACAATAGCCCCTTCACAATGGTTCTGCACATAACGTCCACTCGCTAATGTTATTTCTTCTTCCAATGCTGGCTTTGTTTCCCACAGACTTTATTTAATAGTTTCCGCACTCCTGCGCTGGCAAACAGAATGATTATGAACCAACACCCTTACTATAAGCACTCTTAAGGGGAAAACTCTCTGGATGGGTGTTTGATAAAGTGAAATAATTGACTCATGAGCTCTGAATAATATTGGTGTTGCACACAGATTGTGTGAACAGGAAACTTAAATACTGTGAAATAAAATTAAAAAAAAAAACAGAAAAAGAGAAATAGAGCAAAATGCCAGGATAATGAAATATGACATGTAAAACTACAAGGAAAAAGTGTGCGTTCCAAGTCACGGATGAAGGCGAAACATCAGCATGGTAAGCAAAAGCTGTTTAATCCATATCATGTGAAAATGGTATAGTTTAATGAACAACTATTGAGTAAATTGTCATCAAAATCTTCACCTTGCATACTCAAATGCTGTTTTGTTTTTTTGTTTTTTTTTACATAAAGAAATAACCCAGCATGAGTGAATTTGTTCAAAGAAAAAATCCCCTATGCACTCCTCAACAAGCAGCCAATATAAGCTTCAATAAATTGCAAAAATAAAGATAGTTAAACTTAATATGTGACTTTTGCATTTGTGCCATTTTATACATAAATACCCTGAATATTGGTTTATTAAAGTTATAATAATGTTATAATAAAATGATTGTATATAAAGTTAAATTAAATTGAGTTTTAAATGAGAGTTAATGAGTTAATGAGAGTTTTTTAATTATTCGATTAATCGATTAATCAAAAAGAAGAAGGAAAATAAAATCACCAGATTAATCGATTGTCAAAATAATCGTTAGTTGCAGCCCTAGTAATTATGAAACAAATATATTATCAGGCCAATATATAATCCAATCATTCCTTTTAGACCATGAAACAAATATGCATCCAGTAAATTCAACTTCATTCTGTACATACAGATTGTGCCAACTATTCATGTGTTATTGCCCAAACTTTGATCAACCCACCTCCAGCATCACTGGCCCTTATTATAAGGGAAAATAAATGTAAACGCAATTGCCCATGAGGTAAGCCATTTCACATTCACAGAACAAGTCACCTCAAAGAAAATGAAGATAAAATGCACATTTATGAAAGAAGAAATTTACACCTCTCCACTCGTTAACAGACAGAATCCAGGCATTCTAATGGCCCTGTGCCTCCAATTCTCGCCTACGCAATAAAAGCAGTTGTGACAATGTGACGTTAGATGCCCGCCTGCTCTGTTTGTCCTGAAACAATTTGCAGAACCAAAGAGCAATAAAAATCCCTCATGAAAATTCTTTACAGCGCCTGCACTGCCAGACCACCAATCACACCATGGTGCAAGAGGCTCAATTGATATATCGTTATTAATCATGTGTGGTAACCCAAACCCTTTAATATAAATAATATGAGAGAAAACCAATCTCCTAGAGCCACATCCTGAAAGTTGACCTCAAGTCACATTTGATTTTAATTGTCAAATTGGACAATGACCCTTTTCCTTGTCTACAATGGAAACAGCTTTGCGAGCTCAGGCTCAGCTGACGTAAAACAGACCAGTATACGAGGTGCGAGACCTAAAGAGACATGAACAGGGGGTTGATTTATTTAGAAGTGAACCTGCTGCAAACATACCTGGTTTAAAAAAAAGTGAGATCATCAACTTGATATGTATTCTCTCAGGAAAATGGTGATTATTAGAAATAATACACCACAGAGTCTAAGTGGGCCTTGTGCACTGGAGATTTATTTTAAACATATGACCCAAATGAGTCATAACAAATCTATAAAGGGCAATTTTTACTCAATTTTCTCCCAATTTAGTTTTAGGCCATTCCCACAGACAGCCTTGGTCATCCCTACTGCACTACTGTTATGTGAAATCTAACACATGCTTCCTCTGATGTACAGCTGCCAGTGTAACTGCAACAACTGGCAAATGTCAATCTTATCAACATGAGAGAGAGAAGAATCATTCTTCCCACCCAAAAAGCCGGGCCAGATATGTTCTCTTGAACTCTGCCACAGAAGGCTAGGGTTTTATCCAGGTTCAATGAACTCTTGAAATGAACTCCTGACTCCTGTTTGGTATCCAGGTCCTCAAGAAGGACAGTATGAATAAATTGATTTGATGAAATACAAATCCTAGCAATAAGATTAGTGGTACTGTGCATTGTTTCATATATATATATATATATATATATATATATATATATATATATATATATATATATATATATAATCTAGTGAGAGTTTAACTAAGAATGTAAGATTTTTTTAAATGTAAAGTATGAGTGGGGCATTATGTAGGTCTCAAACGCATACTGTTTATTAACACATACTGTATAGGTGGCACCCTGCTATATATACATTTATTTAAATAAAATTGATAACAAATCCAATACAAAAAAACTGCTTTGTCTGAGTTATCAGCCACCCAGTTCCTCTGTAACACTGTAACAAAGATTTGTTTGCTTTGAGAAAGAAGGACAGGCTCATGAGGGAAAATCTATTTATAGCTGTTATAATGTAACTGATAGCAAGACCTTGTTTTGCAAATATTCCACTACAAAAAATGTTAGTGTTCACAATTTACGGTGGTATAAACAGAATAAAACACTAAACCAATGCACACGCCATCATGTCTTGTGTATTTGTTGGTAGCAAAGTAATAGCAACAAATAGTTCAAGCACCTCACCCTTACTAAACTGATCTAAAATTCATTCGTACCATTAAGTGTAAAAAAAACAACAATCGATTTAACCCATTCAAAAAAGCTCTTTGACTCTTCTGAAACATTCGAGATGAGAGCAAGAAACCAACAGATGCTCAGATAAGCAGAACCAGATCTGAACTTGTATAAATCAGCGACACTCCAGCACGAGACAGGGATGTATGGTGAGTACAAAGCGCAGTCACGCTATCAGATGGCAAGGGAGTCAAAGTTGAAAAGATTTACTTGTGAAACTTAATTGAAGTCCCTTTACTGTCATCCATAAAACATACGAAGATGTCCTGAACTTAGCTTAATATCTGTGAGTAAAGAGGACAACCCAAAGAACTTGTCCATTCACTATGACTCAAAGTAAGAAAAATAACGCAGCAGAACCAATCTGAAAATTAGATCCATCTGACAAATGCCATATTTTCTTTTTCAGCTAAGTGCTGTGTTTTCAAGAAGAACTGAAATACCAAAAACCTTAGTCACTTCACATATTCAATAGGAATGACTGCCTGGGTTTCTGTAACACACATGCTGCATTACACAACACTGTCTTATATGATCTCCTGTCTTCCTATTAAACAACATGAGAAAAATAAAATCGTATGTAATACATACCTTACACACGTCTCAACGCACTCAACAGAATACATTGTTCTCCCTGACATTGCATTAAAAGTTTTCCGAATTAAAATGTACTTGAAAATTACATTGAAATCAAATTATTTTCAATTTCGCCAAGCAAATAGTTTTATTTAGAAGTTAAAGATGCAGCCAACGCAAGCCTGCTTTACAACTTCAAGATGTTTGGCTCCCCCATGAAGCTCTTTAAAAGATGCCAATAATGTGCAAATGTTCATTTGAAATAATGTTAAACATTTGTATATATATTTTAAAAGTGTTATACTGAATATTCCCTTACACTGAAAAAGCCTATGCTTTGCCGATTTGTATACAATTCCTGACATTAATGCAGATAACCAAAAAAGCAATTCATTGGTCTTTTATTCTGTAAGCAAATATGAGTGCAAACTTAAAAGCGAGTTTCATTATGATATTTAATAATGTTATTATTAACATTAACATTAACATTTTTGTTATAGTTTTATCTATCTTCACACACTTGTGAACATTGCTTTTTGTCTGTCATTGCCCCTGTTCCTGTTCTAATGTCTATCTTGTGTCATCAGTGTTATGCATAAAATCCTATAGATACAGGTGAGGAGCTTTCGGTAATGTTTACATACAGTTTCAGAATGCGGAAAAAAAGGGATCTTAGTGGCTTTAACTCCTGCATGGTTGTTGGTGCTACAGACGCTGCTGATCTTCTGGGATTTTTCCAAACAAGAGTTTTTAGAATTCATGCAGAATGGTGATGAATAAACATCATGTGAGTGGCAGCTCTGTGAACAGAAATATCTTGTTCATAAAAGAGATAAAAGGAAATAGCCAAACCTGTTTGAGTTGACAGGAAGACTACAGTAACTCAAATCACTCCTCACCACCATGATGAACAAAAAACATATCAGAACACATAACCCATCAAAAGTTTAGGAAGATGGTTAGAAGATTCAAATTGGGTTCTAATGTATTTCTGACAGTCACACAAACAGCCACCAAAACTGGACAGAATACCAGATGAAGTTTTGATCTCCACCTTTGCCATTTCAGCCATATACAGTTCAGTGTACAGTAAAAAAAAAGTGTTCCCTCAGGACCAAGATGCTACATGAAACAACACAAATAAATGCACAAAACACACCTAACAGGAGACCGACTAAAGTGCACATGTGCAAATCTGTGCAAACAACATTTAGTGCAAACTACAAAACACACTAAGACAATAAACACAATGACAATGTAGCTGTGACCAACACAGTAAACGTGTGTAAGTGCAAATAAATTGTCTATTTAATAATAAATAGTGTACATGTAAGTCTTTTTTTTAACTCAACTTAAGGACATCTTCACTTGTGCAACAATAAACACACACGCACACACACACACACACACACACACACACACACACACACACACACAACATATGAAAATAGGTTCTATGTTAATGATTGAGATTTTGGGAGTTAAAATCCGAAGACCTCTATAGACCCATCTTTGGGTTATTGCTCTGTAACTGCTTAGATTTTGTTTTATTGAATTGCACCAGATTCTGTTTTAATTGCAAGTCATTTTGTATAAAAAAAATATATATATCTACCATATGAATATTGTATGTTTTGCATCCATTATTATCTGTTTCGAAAAAGATGAATACAGATGGGTTTAATTGGCAAAATGCATACAAAAAAAATGCCAAAAGGTCCTACATCTCAATTACAGCTATCAGAGAGAAAAAAAAAATAAACCAGGCTCCCAATTTTCTTCCCAAAAACAAGAATTCAAATGAGTCAATTAAACACTCTGTTTCACTTATCTCGTGTTCTAGTCCTGCACAGCCAGAGTTCAGGAATTTATTTTGATCATGCTCTAAGACAATTCTCAATTCCTGAGAATTTACTGGCGATTGGATCTGATCTCCTTGAGCTGGAGAACAGTACAAACAGTACCACACTATGACTCATTCATCCACAGAGCACATGAAATCCCAGCAAAACCAATGTTACCAAGCATTAATACTAATAGTCTGACTACCAGGATCATTACTGACAAACCCTAAACGAAACACAGATATAAGCTGTAGGAAAACTTGACACTTGTGTAGTTTAATGTACGTTTTTGCGTATGCATCATCACACTTATCAGGTGCATGTGAGCCAAAACACTGACATTTCACCAATATACTGAACTTCTATGTGATTATATTTATTCGTCTTCGGAATTCGTCTTTATCCTGCTCAGTGCGTCGACAGCTTATTCGAGGGATACAAGGAGAACATGTTAAAACTTCTCAAAGAAAGTAACTAAACTCAGGTTCGAACCAATCTCACAAATATCAATTCAATATTGTTTGATATGAAGGAAATTCCTTATCCCAACAGAATAATATATTAATTAAAAGAAGTGTGCAATATTCTGCTTTAAGGTACATCTTATGATGATCTTATGATAATTAGGCATAGAAATGTGTCTGTAGTGACAGATGATGTATATTCAAAGACACAATAGTGGTCCTTAAAGTCAGGTTTGGATTATAAATGAGGTTTAAAGGTATTGACAGGCTTTAAAGGGCTCTAAAAGTTATTTGTTTTTAAGGTGTTTTTTTTCCAGTTTAGTTTTATCTTCACCTACACAGACAGACATGTTGTAAGCATGCACAACAAGTTTCATGGATGGAAATACAACTGCACAGGAAAAGAACACAATTAGAGGACATTACTCACCACAAACAACTTGTACATATTGTGTACATTGTGTACTTATTGAGTGCATACTACTAATATGCACGTAGCCTGTAAAATTACACTTTTTTGTATAACTGTAAAAAGTTTATTTTATATGTCAGGAATATTATCTATTATACCAGATTAAACCTGAATAAATGACCCATAATAATGTAAGCAAATAAAATAATTCTATATATAAAAAAAAGAAATAGTCATTTGTTTGTAACTTACCAAAGTGTGAGATTTTTTTCTTCTTTCTTCCTTCTGCTTTTTGTAGTAATGAATGAATTATTCCGTCTCAGACGCCGGTTGTTGGGAGCGGCGATGACGCGCGCGTGTCTCTTTCCCAAGTCTCGCTCTTAGCCAGAGGCTATAAACATCAGGCACGTGCGGGCTGAGTTGAGGTTACCCAATGTGGAAAGCAAAAGGGGTCATAAACTAGGAAAATGGTATCTCTCCTTGTTTTCAGTGGAAATAAAATAATGATGTAATAAACAGATAATAGTAAATAGTAAATAGATACGACCTTGACTGTACAAGGTCATCGGTTTATTTATCACTACATTAGGTTAAATTTGTTTCATTTTAATAGGTTTACAAGGTTTGATTTTGTAGCCCAGTGGTCCCCAACCAGCCTCTGACCAGTACAGAAAAATTAAATAAAATAAACTTTAATTTAGATTTTATTTCGATTTCTTTGACTCGCATATTTTTGACTTCACGATCTTGTTTCATTTGCAGTTAATATCTGTAATAGAAAATTGATTAATTACGATCTCGATGATTCTGTATTATAGTGAGTTGAATTAGTTTTGTTATATATGCACTAATTAAATGAATGATTAAATTATATTCTATGTATGGTAGTAATATAATATGCATGTTATTGTGTTTAGTTATGCACGTGATTCTGGGTGGGGTGAAAAATTAGCTTGTGTGAAACTGATACCTGGTGCAAAAAAGGTTGGGGATCGCTGGTGTAACCGATAGCTGCAATTACACTAGAGTTTCAGCATGAACAATTTTTTGGTGGCAAAATGGGTAGAAACTGGATATAGTTTAATACCACAAACCTGGCAGCTTTGTTTAAAATGTTGACATCTTATTTTACAGTTGTGTGATATTAAACAGGACACTGACACATGGTTATGATCTGTGTTTTTTCATGTTGTATATTCTGGAGGTCACGCCTTGATGTATTGATCTCCTATCAGTCACTCATCTTTTGTCTACTTGATATGAATTTGCAGGTCAAAGCACACCAAAGATTTTAATTTGGTATACAGCAATATGTCAAAACATTGGTCCACTGAGCATGTGCTTCTGGGCTCCACCATTTGCATGCATTGAATAGAAATTAAGTGTATCATTAACATGGTTTGAAGATTATTTTACTAAACTAAAATTAAGAGACTTAATAAGAGATAAATCAATGTTTTAGTTTTGTCCCTTTTCAGTTACAATGCTTTATTTCAGAAAAATACTTTAAGAAAATAATAAATATGTCAAAACTACATGCCACTCAATGTTATTTTATATTGTAGTTTAGACTAAAAATTTGAAAGCTGCAGCTCATTTGGGTTTGAAAGTAAAAAAGAAAGTAATTTTGTGACATAAATCATGTCATGCTTGTTCTGTATGTTAATTGACAGCAATTAGCACAAGAATAAATTATAGTAATGCATATCTTGTGTAAGAAATGCTGATGTAATTATTATGTTTCTATCTACTCAACTGGAGCTGGTGCAACTTCAGGATGCCTTAGCGTGAAGATGAATTAGCGTAGCTGCTGTTCATAATATTAACAAGCACAAGTTGATAATGTGCATGTGATCAGATGTACTGGAGGACAAGGTTATGATGTGATGTGTGTTATGTGTAGGACTCTGGGAAGTGTTTAAACTGGGAGAGTGTGTCTGAGCTCCGAACACTGTCAGGAAGACTATTCCAAAGTTTAGGAGCTAAATGTGAGAATGCTCTACCACCTTTAGTGGACTATTCTATTCTAGGAAATACTAGAAGTCCAGAGTTTTGGGATCTCAAAGAGTGTGACGGATTGTAGCGTGTTAGATAAATTATATAGTATAAATTATGCAATGAATAATGAATGAATAAAAGTGAAATACAATGCAGAGTTTTATTTACAGTGACAGTATTAAAATATATGCATATACTTTTTTTTTTGCACAAAACAAAGTACATACTTTTAGTGTATACTATAAAGAAAGAAGGTGAACTGGGACACAGCAACTGCCTAGGACAATGACAAGTCCAAAAACATTAGAATTAGTAGGCATTAGTAGTGCAAACAAGTGTTAGTATGGCCTTCCACATCTTTGTCCCTGCACCACCAGCTGTGACATCCTTCCACTTAGTTCATGACGCAGATTTGAATGTTCTCTGGTTATGCAGGTGTCATTTTAACAAGGACTATGTTCCCATTATTGTTTGTTATGTCGATATGTAGGATGAGATATGAGGGGTTTTATAACGCTTGGTTGCTTTAATTGCCACTTATTTCTCCTACTAAAGCATTAGGTTTATCTTGGATTCATTCAAACCTGACGTTCATTTTTTTAATAAATTGGTCTCAAGGCTACAACATACTGTACCTGTGAAAACATGTCTGAAAACATGGTTAAATTAGTCTTTCCCAATATTTCTGTATAAGCACACACACTTTCAGTATAAAAAGGCCTTTCCATTAAGCAGATTTACAGTGCATAGTCTACAGTTTCAAATTATTAATTAGCTTCATTTTAAATTTATTTTACAGAGACTATAGTAAGATACTCTGAAATGATCAGTAGACACATCCTTATACAATGTGGCATTTATTACAATTCAAAGTCATGATGCAAATGGGAATAAGTATTTACATATCAATAAAAATTCCAAACAGTTTTAAAAAGTATACTCTTTATATAAAGTGATTAATTTAATAAGTCTCAATTGCAGGTTTATTGTATTAATAAAGATTCTCAACACAAGCGTAGTGTAATATATACCTACATTATACAACCAGAAATGTTTAAACCTTCATTCATACCGTATTAATAATCTGTTTACTTGCACATAATATTATCATTATGTAAAGGATAATACATTATGTATAACAAAGAAGCCTTAAAAGCATTATATTATAATCTGTAATGCAGCCAGAAAATAATTACCAACAATTCTTTCACATTTGTCACTGATAAAAGTCATAAGGCATGATGCTACAGGAGAGTGCAGGAAGTCGGATATTTTGTGGTGTAAACCTTCTTTTCAGTCCCATAAACAAAATAGTCATAGACTTTGCCATTGTAGGAGTAGAATGCTTGAGTGAGAGGCACCAGCTCTACCGACTGTCGCTGTGGAGAGACAGATAAACATACAGAAAGAGAGAAAAATAGAATGAGAGACGTAATTATTTTTACAATATTTCAGCAACAATGAAGCATTCCATCCCAACAACTCAGAGCATAGCTCTGGATAGATTTTCCTAGGTTAGTCTAAATTTAACACCACCCTGAAGCTCACCAGTAAAACCAGTACCCTGGAATTACATGGTGTTTGTTATTTTGCAAGTCTAAAGTATTGAGCCATACTGTTTGGATATGTATGTATTTATGTATGTACTCATAATACACTGAACAAACTTAATGGCCACCGATCAGGCATAACATTATGACAACCTGCCCAACTATTGTGCTGGTCCTCTTTTCACTGCCAAAACAGTTCTGACCCGTTACAGCATTAACTTCTTCAGCCATTTGAGCTACAGGAGCTCGTCTGTTGAATAGGAGCACACAGGCTAGCCTTCACTCCACACATGCATCAATGAGCCTTGGCCGCCCATGACCCTGTCGCCGATTTTCTGACAGATACTGACCGCAGCAGACCGGAAACACCCCACAAGAGCTGCAGTTTTGGAGATGCTCTGACCCAGTCGTCTAGTCATCACAATTTGTCAAACTCGCTCAAATCCTTATTCTTGCCCATTTTTCCTGGTTTTTCCTGCTCTAACACATAACTTTAAGGACAAAATGTTCACTTGCTGCATAATATATCCCATGCACTAACAAGTGCCAGGATGAAGACATGACCAGTGCTTTTCACTTCACTGGTCATAATGGTTATGGCTGGTTAGAGTGGTTACCCTTAAACCTTTGTCTTGAACAACACATTAGTGTATAAAATAACGTGATATCTCTATTATAAAATGGAAAAGCTATGTCTTGCAGTGGCAAGCATATATATAGTTTTCTAACCCAAAAACACTCCAAAGTTCATAGTCCTTTTCAAAATAATAATAATAATAATAATAATAATAATGCATCAGTAACTTGCATGCTTCTGTAGTAAATATTAGAAACATTTACAGAACCCTGAATATATTAAAGCTTTATTTTGTGAATTGCTTCTATAGATACTACAGCATACTATGTATTCTGACACCATTTTAGTTTATGCGCTGGAAGGAATTGGAAATTCGTTGCATTTTCTGCCCCCTAGCGGATACATCAAAAGCTGCAATTGCCCAAGTAATAAGCAAAAGCTATTGTTTTGGAAGATTTTTTGCTCACCTGTTGCACGATGCGACTAATAAAGAGTATTTATTCAGGTGCTCATGAATAGCTTCTTCAGAGGCATTGCAAATCTCTTTGTCAGGGAAGCCTACAATTGGATAAACCTGCGAGAAAAGCTCTAGTAAATACTGATTTCTTTTTACATATCAGGATATAAAATCTGTTATTGATTTATAAAAACAAAAAGATCCTCATTACACAGATATTCTGTTTAGCACATGTTGTTATCTTTAAAGCCATTTATAATGCTGCTGTGGATTTATTAAGCCTCAATTTTAATGCTAAAATTTTAACAAAATTTTAACGCTATTACAGGTGAAGGAAAATGATCCAAATGGAAAAATGAATACCAGGAGACTTTCGTCTATAAAGAATGCTTCCCCGGACACTCTCTCAAACTTCTTCAGGGGGAACTCAGGCAGCCGGTCGGGTATGAACTCATACACTTGGTTCTTCCTAAGAAACGTTATATACAAATACACATGTTTAGGAACAACTAAAAAATCATGGATTCCATTTTAAAACTGAAAATACAATTTTTATGTAATTTTTTAGTACTTTAAATGTTTAAGATGCTGCACCATTTCCTACGTCACTATATAAATGAAATCAAATCTGTGATATTGACTAAGTTATCGCCCTTGTGCAAAAGGCCACATTTTTTCATGCATCTTATCTCTTCAATTGAAATCTTGTTTAGACAACACACTAATGGTTTTGACAACAGGTTTTACACAAACTTCGGGAGTCTGTGTCACCTTGAGTGCCTACTGGCATTAAGGCACAAAGTAAATGCACTAATGACTACAAAATTTTGAATAGTAACAAGATTCTACATTCTGATTCAGGTTATTGTTGATATCATTATTTATAATGAAAAATATCATGTTAAAAAAGAATGCCAAACAAAAACATTTGCAATAGTTTTCTCAGACACTTGGAACACACTGTATACGTCTAGACAGTGAAACAATTTTACATAATTGTAATGACTAAATAGATTTGGAAGGAATCAGTGTTTAGAGTGTAGACTTCAACCTTTAATGAAAGAAGTATAACAAAACTTTGTATTAACCATAAATGCTGCAAGTCAACACATTATTCACATTTAAAATTGCATCACTTCAAATCCATTTTGGTTATCTATACCGGATAAAAAATTTATTACTGTCCAAATAATTATGGAGTAGACTGTACATATACAACTGTACACTAATCAAAAACAAGGCATAATGTGTAGGTAAAGACCTGCTTAATCACAGTTGATTTTATCCCATGCATATTAAAGGGACCTGAGATTTCAACTTAAAATCTTTTGATCTTTATTTATATAATTTTCTATTCATCCACTTTTCTTAAACTTGCCTTAGAAATTGATCCTAAATCAAAACATTACTGGAGAAAATCCACTTACCATGTGACAGTGAGCTGAATGAAATGCAAAAGCTTTTTACGGCCATTACATTTACGGCATGTTTTATGACCACTACCATGGCACCATGTACATCTGAATAAGAAAACACTTATTAATTACAGCTGTATTTAAATTATATCTACCACGTAATTTGATATCAATATAAAGCATACAGTTATTAAATGCAGCTTTGACATTAGTGGTGTTTACAATTCAAATTACAGATTTCTATTAATGTACAGTACATGTATTCTATCAGTAGAAACAACTCATGATTATTTCATTTAACCTGTTTTTAAACTATTTTTTCTAATAATTAAAAAATATCTAGCTATTGACATCATCAA
Source organism: Silurus meridionalis (assembly GCF_014805685.1). Taxonomy (NCBI): domain Eukaryota; kingdom Metazoa; phylum Chordata; class Actinopteri; order Siluriformes; family Siluridae; genus Silurus; species Silurus meridionalis. Next base: position 5,291,661 of record NC_060902.1, read on the forward strand.
GATTTACAGCTTTCTGTAACAGGAGACTGTTCAGAACTGTTCAGCACACAGGTAAAGAAACAATGGTTTATAGCTGCAATAAAGTGATAACAGGAACTGGACATGCAGGACATTAAGTGATGTCATTTTATTTTATGGAAAATAGCTGTGGTATAAAAGAAATAAAACATTTCGAGACAAGCTGTTATTGGACAAAAATCAAGTTCAGGGTGGTAATGATCAAACCATTCCATTGGTAAACAATATCCAATAACATTATGTCCCACATATTTTATTCTTTACTTAGTACACCTTGTGTGATGCAGAAGATGCAGTATAAATTGTGACACTTACATTTTTCTTCCTCTTCCATGGCAGCCTACACATCTTCTGTTCCGGCCGTGAACAGCACCATGACAGGACATACAGCTGGTCTAAAGGTAAAAAAAAAAAAGGTATTTTAAAACATAACACTATTCATTATTTTTATTATTTAACATTGGATGTTCCAGTGGCCTTGTCTTTGTAGTTTCCAAGAATGTAATCATAAAATGTTTCAGAGCCCTCTGCTGTCTGTAAAGTGAACTACAGTTGCAATGTAAATATATAAAACTGTGTGCTTTGTGGCTAACAAATTGAGAATTTAAAAAGAATCACCCAAAATAAATATATAATCATAGCTTTCCTAAGCAACATTTTATTATTATAATTTATAAACTGTACCACTAGATATGTGATTAATGTTATTAGGTATTGCCACACACATAAATAAACATGGACACTAGGACCCTTAAGTAGGATCCTCTATGTTTTTGTATACAGCTGGGAGATTTTGGCTTTTGGCTTTCACTTTTACTAATTTATTTCACATTCAGATTGGCATGATCAGAACATATTCACTGTTTTGAAATGTGAGATCATATTTTATTTTATTTTGAGCCTTAGGCATAAAGGTTCATATATTCTAGTTTTCAAGACTACAGGAAATGAGTTTTACAGTAAACACTAAGAATTCAGGTCAGCAAAAGTACAACAGCCACAATATATTTTTCATTAAAAACTTTTGCTCAACTCAATTTAAACTTCAAATACAACTACTCACCCATCCTCTGCTATGGCAGTGTGTACAGCGCACACGTCCTTTCCCCTGGCACTGATGACAAGCCTGAGTAATGACAATAATTACACAATTAATTTAATGAGAGAAAACAAATATCACATACATTAAATATAAACATCTAGGGGTTTCCAAGTGACCTCGAAGTGTTCTATAGCAAAGTGAATACAGTAGAGTAAATACGAGATAATGACTGCAAAAAAAAATTAGTAAGGATAAAAAAAATTACAAAAATTAATAAATAACAGAAATCATAATATTGGCTCAAGATTCTTAAAGACAATACCTTTACAGATGAAGTGTGAGGCACACGCACTTTCTGGATCGTGTCAGTGAATTTGGAGGGATACTGCACTTCTACCTGCCATGGAGGAGGAATGCTGCCATACTGTGGTCCGTCCACATACTGACCTATTCATGAAATAAATAAAAAATGTTCAAAAAAAGTGTATTGTCATAGTGTGTATGAACTCAAAGATCAATACTGGCATTAAAAAGTAAAAATTCTAGATATTGTATTATACAAATGGGTGGATGAAAATAACATGATTTTAAAATTAATTTGACAATATGACACTTTGTCACTGTTCAGCAGATGTGACTGGATTTGGCCAGCAGTCCAAACTGCATGCCTGAATCACAGTTACATTACAGTCACATGGAAGTTTTGGTTTTAGCAATGTAAGACATGCTCTTATCTATAAAAATGGGTAAAAAGGTGTCCCATTGCTAAAATAGCAGTAGTAGCTAGAATCAACTTCTTCCTGGGAATAGTTTGGCATCATTCCACGTAAGACTCAGGTAGGACATGTGATCCAAAGTTTAAATGTTACATATCTATGTACCACATAGCCACATAGTGTTACTACTGAGCCAAACCATGTTGATGCTGAATTGGTAGATGTGAACTGCTAAGGTTAAGTGTAAAAGATAAGGATTACCAACTTGTAATACCTGTTCAGGACGAAAAATAAATAAACTAAACTAAAAGTGTTGATCTTTAACAAAAGTTGTTAATGGCATCAGGGATATACACACTATTTTTAATGTTAATCTATTTTGACTTTACTACTCTGTAATGAATGCAAGAATAGGTCATCCATCATCTTTGGTTATCGTTCTGTAATTTATGAGAAGCTTTGCCTTGCTTATCTCTGGGAGCTTCCTGAGTATGACAACAGAGACATTGTGTGTTGGCCAGAAATAGAGCTGGGGCCTTGGTGCAAAATAAAAAGTGCACTAAAGAGGACAAACAAGTTTAAACTTTATGGAGTAAATCAGTTTGTAAGGATTTACAAAAATATGTGTGAAAGACATTATCATGAAAAGTATGAAAGCAAACAATAATGTTCTGCATGTGCTGGTACAGGCCTTGGTTTCAAAAAAGTAAATAAAAAAATTTTAAAACCTAAGGGCTAACAATTTTTGTTCGCTTAACTAAGCAATAGAAATAATAAATGTATAATGTATATATTATCTCATTCATTAAAAAATACACAAACATTAAAATTTAACTTTTTACAAGCATGTGCTGATATTAAAATGGCTTAGAATTATACCTTTTAAAATTGTAAGCATGTGCTAACCCCTTAACCGCTCATGTAACTATGGTTATTCATAAGAATAATATAAAATTTTATTCGCTATTATGTTAAAATTCCTTGAAATGTTAAAATATTAAGTAATGTTTTTTTTTTTTTTACAAAAGCAAGGAATTTAAGTTTGGAGATGGTGACAGTCCTGCAATTCGCTTAATTCAAGAGAGCTATTTTTTTCTAAACTTTCACATTGAATCACATACAAATTTGTAGATGAAAAGGCCCCTGTTCTTATGCTGTGTTTCAAATACTACCAACTTTATCACTTTAAAATTGGTTTATCAGGTGATATACTGTATACATATATAACCTATTATTAGCACATGCTCAATGTGTTGCATGTTATATACAATACCAGTATATATCTCATGCTCCCAGGCACTTGATCTGGACTCTGTAAATGTTTCCAAGCGATACTAAACAGAAAAAAAGGTTATTTTCAGATAAAGTGATTGTAACTGGAAAAAAATAAAGTGATTGGTTGTTAGGTAACAAGCAATAATTACTTTATAATAATAGTAATGTCAGAATACCACTAGCATGACTTAATACAGGAATTGATTTACACGATACACTGTAAAAGGCTTCAAATCCTTGAAGACCAGGTTCTGGGCAGGTTTGCTGCTATATGTCCATTTTTTTCCAACAAACTTGAGCAACGCTTCCCTGGCCACATCTTCAGACACCTGAGGCACCCTGTAGGATAGAATACAATTACATAAAATGTACAGTTGCATTCACACATTTTAAAAATAATAAAATAAAACAATGTATATATATATATATATATATATATATATATATATATATATATATATATATATATATATATATATATATTTTTTTTTTTTTTTTTTTCACATAGATATGGCTGAACATACAAGTGCATTTCAATAAATTAGAATATCATTTAAAAGTTGATTTATTTTAGTAATTCAATACAAAAAGTAAAACTTGTATATTATATAGATTCATCACACAAAGACTGATATAATTCAAGCGTTTATTTCTTTTAATTTTGATGATTATGGCTTACAGCCAATGGAAACCCAAAATTCAGTATCTCAGAAAATTTGAATATTGTAAAAAAGTTAAATATTGGAGACTGGTGGTGTCACAATCTAATCAGCTCATTAAATACAAACACCGCAAAAAGATTTCCTGAGCCTTTAAATGGTGTCTCAGTCTGGTTCAGGCTGCACAATCATGGGGGAAGACCTCTAACTTGACAGTTGTCCAAATGACGATCATTTACACCATGCATATGGAGAGAATGACACAAAAGGTCATCGCCAAAGAAGCTGCTGTTCACTGTGCTGTATCCAAGCCCATTAATGGAAAGTTGAATAAAAGGAAAAAAATGTTGTAGAAAAACATAAAACAAAGCCCATTCAAGAATTTAGACTGCAGCTGGAGTCAGTGCTTAAAGAGCCTCTACGCACAGACGTATACATGGGCTACAACTGACGTATTCCTTGTGTCAAGCCACTCCTGAACCAGAGACGACATCAGAGGTGTTTTACCTGGGCAAATTACAAAAAGGACTGGACTGTTGCTCAGTGGGCCAAAGTCGTCTTTTCATGAAAGGAAAGAAAATTTTGCATTTCATTTGAAAATCAAGGTCCCAGAGTCTGGAAGAAAAGAGGAGAGGCACAGAATCCAAGGTGCTTGAGGTCCAGTGTAAAGTTTGCACAGTCAGTGGTGGTTTGGGGAGTCGTGTCATCTGCTGGTGTCGGTCCACAGTGTTTTATCAAGTCCAAGGTCAGCACAGCAGTCTACCAGGAAGTTTTAGAGCACTTCATGCTTCCCTCTGCTGACCAGCTTTATGAAGCTACTGATTTCATTTTCCAGCAGGATTTGGCACCTGCCCACACTGGCAAAAACACCAAAAGTTGGTTAAATGAGCATGGTGTTGGTGTGTTTAACTGGCCAGCAAACTCAACAGACCTGAACCCCATAGAGAATCTATGAGGTATTGTCAAGAGGAAAATGAGAAACAAGAGACCAAGAAATGCAAATGAGTTGAAGGCCACTGTCAAAGAAACCTGGGCTTCCACACCACCTCAGCAGTGCCACAGACTGATCACCTCCATGCCATGCCGAATTGAGGCAGTAATTAAAGCAAAAGGAGCCTCTGCCAAGTATTGAGTACATATACAGTAAATTAACATACTTTCCAGAAGACCAACAATTCACTAAAAATGTTTTTTTTGATTGGTCTTATAAAGTATTTAAGTTTTTTTGGTAAATGTGAGCCAAAATTATCAAAAGAAATAAACACTTGAAATATATCAGTCTCTGTGTGATAAATCTATATAATAGACGAGTTTCACTTTTTGTATTGAATTCCTAAAATAAATAAACTTTTTATGATATTCAAATGTATTGAGATGCACCTGTAGTTAAAGTTTATCATTTATGTTATAAGTTAGCTAATTAAGCTACATTACCATCTTTATTTTCTCTTATTTAAAGTTATGACAAAATGCAGCTTGTGACATAAATGATCAAACTCAAAGTGCAATTTCCTTCATGTTAAATTGATGTCTTTATTAGGACACTGAGTAGATGTTTCACCATTTTTGCAAGAGTCCAAATAACATGTTCTAAATTTATTTGTGATGTCACCATTCGCAACAGTGAGTAATGGCTCATAAGTGTTATCATTTTCTGTGGCAGTTATATACAAGGCTTTATTATGAAAAAATGCTTTATTTGCTCTGTCCATTTTATTTCAAATGTATTGTTAAATATATCGCTCTCTACTTTCACAATTCTCTACACATAGGAACCTTACAGTGTCCTGACAAATCTTCTAAAAGAATTTAAGTGATAAAATTTATCATTTGCTTATACAGATTTAACCAAAAATATGGAAACACTGGTGTACTTTGGAAAAGGAATAAATAACCTTTTTTATCTGTATATGGTTGGGTCTATATCTAAAGATTTACTATAGTATTATTTTTTTATTAATACAAGTGCAGTAATACGCACACCTAATAGTCAATCGCAATTTAGAATGTAGATTTTTGTTATGGTATAAAAATAATTAACTTCACATAAATTGAAATACAAAGAGTAACATAATAATATCAATATTTATGAGCATAATAGTTTGCCTTCAATCGAGGAAGAATTTTGGAGAGGTGTAACTATAATTATAATAATTATTGGTGTAACTATAATTTGTATTGTGAAGCTTTTCTGAAGTAAAAATTATACAACATATATACAACTTTTCATACATCACATTAGGGATGGAGGCTTTCTTGTCATTCTCAGGCTCAGGAATGAAGTCAGGTGGAGGAGGGTAAATCTGATCTGTGCAGTCTGATTACAAAAAAAAAGTGTCAACAACTGTCCGCAAATGAGGAATTAATGTTCAACATGAACTACCAATCTTTATTAAACACCATCTGGTATTGTAATTTCCACTAATAAAAAACTTGAGACTATTATATTACTTTACTTAAAAAAAAAACCTTCATGAGTCTGTTTAAAGAAGCATTGGATTCAGTGGAAGCAAAAAATGTCTTCACATTTACATAATTTTTTATGACACAAAGTGTTTACCTCCACCTTTATGGCCTTCATAGCCCGTCACACGATCCAACCAGCCTGCAGGTGGCACTGTAGGACCCTCCTCGGGAATGTTTAAATCAAAGGCTCCTTTATACAGAAAAGAAAACGTAATTGACAAAATGACTGTCCCAAACACTTCTCTGTCCCTAGATGGTAAACCTCGAAATCTCTTTGTGTGGTTTTCATGTGTAATTAATAATCACTTTTATAAAAATAAAACATTTCCTGGATTTTCTGCATTATATTTAAAAAGTTAACTTGCGAATTTGCGTGAAGATATTTAGAAATATAAATGTAATTGAACCAACATTTACACCATTAACTATGAAAATGTAACAGTAACAAGTCATAAAATCTATTTTTTTATTTCAAAAATATAACCAAAGACAGCATCAGTCTATTCTTTTTTATTTTAATCCCAGTTCATCAGATTTTGTCCAACCTACAATGCACCATCTGATTGTCAGGGATGACCTTTTAATAAAGCAATTAATAAAGCAAAAATCAATAACTGATGAGACAGTATTTATACAATTTTAGCAATTACATTCTGGTTCTGTTTATATATTTTTTATGCTAAAATTGCTAACTGATAAATATGAAATATTGTAAATGTTAGACACATGTTCTTGCAATTTTCTTTAATATTTTTACTATAGAAAATAACCTATATATGATTATGCATTTGACAAAAAACACTGTCCCACTGACATTGTTAAGTTAATGATTATTAATAAAAAGGACAATGTATGCAGGACAACTTAGACAATGTATACAGGATGTCCTGTAGATGCATGGGTTTTACACAATCTCTGAAGCTCCACCTCATTTTTACATCTTTGTATAAATGTAAACATGAGAATGCCAAAAAAGCACGTTTTAATGAGTGACTGATTGCAGTAGCAAACTTTCAGCAGAGCCTGACAGCTTCTGGATAAACAACTGACAAGAAACACAAACATTGTTGTTTTGGCTAAAAGGCGAACCATTTTAATTCACCCATTCTTCCAGTGGCCTATTCATTGGGTCAGCTGTCTGGTTGCTCCAGCATACAGAGTTATAAATACAGCATTTCTCACATTTCGATAAGTGAACAATACATTTATGATGGAGATATAAATAGCAGCGTGAAATCGCTTCCTCCAACTGAGATCATACTTAAGATTTGTATTTGACCACAAGTAAAAGAAAGGTGAAGGAATGGTGGCTGAACAAACAATGCACTGAAAATACATAACTATATTAAATGGGGAAAGCTGTGCTATATTTTCCAGAATGTGAAACCAATGTTTGCTGTAGGTTCTGTCATTAAATAGTTAAACAAATATGATAAACCAAACCCCTATGCATTTTATTAGGCGAAGCGTGTTTGGTGTAACAAGGCTGCACGTTTAGATTTGCAAGAAGAAAAACAAGAAGTTACGACTGTAAAACAAGTAACAAATGTTTTACATTTTCACTAATTGAGGCAAAAAATATATATAAAAAAGTAGAAAAAAAATGTATAAAGTTTGATCTGTCTTTAAAACCTGTTACATGACAGCGCTGTTAAATTCACAAATCTGATTGGTTGGTTGGAACCTATTGATGAACTTTCTTCATCAGCAGTTCTGACAGTAGTTCTAGTACCAAGGTTTATATTAAAGCATGTTCTAATATGTCTGACACTGATGAACATATTTAAAGAAATTATTTGTTAAGATGGTGAAGTTTTCTTCGAGAACATCTTTATTTAGTGTTTTTTGAAGTCTCTAGTGTTCTTTGTAACAGTTTTATTTTTTATTTTGTTATGCTTACCACCATACTTTCTTCAAGAGAAAAAGAAGCTGGTGATTAAATGCATAGTTATAGATGTGATAAGTGATGCTCCATTACAATAAATGTATCAATATATGGTTAAAAAAAAACAAGCTGTCTTTCCTTAATAAACGAAACTGACATATCGTAGTACTAAAACACTCGGAGGAGTTCTGCTGTTAATGGGAAAGTATTAAATCCATGCATTGCATCAACACAAATCAGAGTTAAACATTTCTGTGGAACTTTTGTCACTATATCTAAAAGAATGTATGTCAAATTTGATTTATTCTGTTTAATTTCCTTTTTTTTTAACCATTTAGATAAGTGTGTGTTCTTGTTTGGTTGACCTTTTGTGCTTTGAATCGCACATGAACTTCAGGAATTGGCCACCAGATATTCTCTTTCACAATTTACTGGGAAATAGCTCATTTATGGAAATTTGCCCAGTCCTTGAAAAAGCAAAGCATTCACACACCATTAAACTACAGCTGCTCTACATTTTTTTCTTTGCTTTACACCAGATATAACGGGACACATGACATTCAAATAGTTCACCAGTCTACAGGACATTATCCCAAATGTCTTGAAGGTCATCCATTTTTTTTTTTTTTTTTTAACAAATGTGAGATGAGGCTTTGTAGTATACCAATTTTAGTTTACCAATTTTCACTGAAAAACTCTTGGGGGACTTTTTCATAGCCCAGTTATTTCCAAGAAGATTCACAACTGTTCCAAGTTTTTTGTTTTCCATTAGACAATAATGGCTCATACTATGCATAACTGCATAACTTTAGAAAAGACTTTTGTAACCCATTTACTTTACTTTTTAATCTAAATGCTGAGACTTTCTAGCCTACTTAATATTGCTATAAGGTGATGTTTAGATTCAAGAAATCCACGGTCAAACCTGAAGTAAAAGCAGATGTATTATAGAAAACTGTCCAGGTATATTTGTTTCTCCCAATACAACTATAATTCATCAGTAATTAGTGATCAGTAAACTTTAACCCGAGTATGGGGTTACAATTGAATACTAATGTGTTCGGTCTTCCCCCTGTAGTTGATAGAAACCAAATGTATAGTAGCTTACCGACATTCTGCTCCTTTTCATCCATAATCAGTAAAGATCAAAGTGCCGGTCTAACATCTACTGGATGTCTGGAATCTGGCGGCTCGAATATATTTGATCTGAGATTCAACTTGTCTGCGTGCTCGATAACGTTCGATAAAACCACGCCCACCTGGTGATGTCCCTCTCTTACTCCTTAGCGTTCACTTCGTTTGCCGTGATGAAGAATTTCCGGCTTGGGGGAAAAAAACCACTTTCCATCATGGAGTGGGAGTTTCGGAAAGTTTGTTCGACACACAAAGCGATGTAGTAACTGACAGAACGGTCATGTTAATTACAATAAAAATGAGATAGGGGGTCGGGAGTGGTAGTGGGAGTGTTTGTTTTGTGTGTGTGTGTGTGTGTGTGTGTGTGTGTGTATGGGGGGGGGTTATAATGGATTCAAAGTTGAAAAAATAATAATAATAATAATAATATATATATATATATATATATATATATATATATATATATATATATATAATTATTATTATTATTATTATTATTTTTAAATGTAGAAGTACTTTGACCCTCCAGCAGGGGGTAATACGGGCCTACATTTTCCATTTTACTGCCTGCTAAAATTGAGTTATGTTAAAAACATACTTTTGCGAACTAGTCCTAGGTTTTTCGTAAAACCAGTGTAGCAATGTTCAGTAGACAAGAATTGTTAATAATTATAAAAATAAAAATAAATAAAAAGTTGAACGTTTAACTCACGTGGCTACTTTGACAAAATGGCAATAACCCCTGAACGGAATGAGATATCCTCACGAAACTGTGTATATGTGCTCAATCTTTGGTCAAAGAAAATAAATGCATAGCTTTGCCACATGGTGGCGCTAAACAAGGAAGAAACGCTGTAACTACGCAACTGAACATGGCCGTCATCTGCCAATTACTTGTGAGCACCTTCTAAATAACGTCACCAAAGGCGTTTTTATTTTTAGTATTTCTTTTTGGAAAACATTTTCCAAAAATAAATTGTAGGTGCCTCAGGCCCCTTGGTCCCAGATAGTTATACTATTATTATTAATTAAATATATATAATTTCTTCTTTTTGGTGGTGCCTCTGGCCTCCAGGCAGTTTGGTTGTGCTATGTTTTGGCTTGTGCTGTGTTTGCTGCTGTTTGTAAATTATTACTAATAATATTATGAACATTTTATTTCAAAAATGACAAATATCAGCAAAGACAGCAATATCCAAATGCAGGCATCTGCAGCCAAGGGCCCAGAAGCCAAGTACCCAAAGGGTTTTATTTTTTCAGATTTTTTTAATTGACTTTTTTTTTTAATTATAAATGCAGATCAACATATGCTGCCAAAATACCAGTATTAATAGTCTGTATTAAATAACTCAAAAATCAAAAAAAACATTTGCTATTTAAATAGCAAAGAGAGCGAGAGAGAGAGAGAGAGAGAGAGAGAGAGAGAGAGTAGGAGCAGTGAGTCAGCTAAATGGCTTTAAATCACTAATGGAATGATGTCATTTTCTCTCTAGGTCTATAATATGTACAGTAAATGGGCTGGATTTAAAAAGAAATACATAGGATAAAGCAAGGTTTGAAACTATTCGTTGTTTTTGGACAAATTGATGCATATTTCAATGTATACTGTTCCAACAGCCACATACACTATGCCAAATTTTTTTATGAAGAGTGATCAAAACACATAGCTATCCAAACTCTTCCTATATAATAAACAAACTTTATTTCAAACCAAATAAGTTTTTTTTTTTAAAGTACAAGAGGCATACAGTGATAAGGCAAAATTAATAATACAATGGCTCTGAATTCTGTTTTGTTCACTGCAATGGAAAAACTTCACAAACCCTTGCACCATCCTCAACCAAATCAATATAATGTGAGTGCCTGCTAATTTTATTACTCCCAGACCTAGAAGCTCTTCTTAAAGGGGCAGGATGCTGATCTTTCCCACAAGAAGATGTGGTTTTCTGATAAGAGTCAGGACAAGCACTAGATTAATAGAATATTAATAATAATAAAAAACTATATACAGAAACCCTTATAGTTGTATTTGTAGTCTATGTCAGTCCTTCCGAACAGAAAGTCGTAAATTAAAATCCCTCTTCCACCAAGTTGAACCTTCTAGGCACTTACACAAGGTCATCAATCCTCAACTGAGGTTTTCCATTCACTCAGTTAAATGAATGAGATAATTGTAAGTTTCTTTGGATAGAGGTGTCTGCCAAATGCCATACTCTTTTAATGCAAATTCAATGGCATTAATATGATAGCGATATTTTATGGTAGTTGTTTCTGATACAAGGTGCATGTACAGGATCTCACATTTAATAAACATCTTATATGCTGCATCTTACATTACTGCTGGATCCCCTACAGTTGCATACCGAGCAAACAGATCGGTGGATGACGCAGTCAACATGGGGCTAAACTACATTCTGCAACACCTTGACTGCCCAGGAACATATGCCCGGATTCTGTTTGTTGACTTTAGTTCGGTTTCAATACAATAATTCCGGGAATTCTCCACTCCAAACTCCTAAACCTCACTATACCCCCTGCCATCTGTCAATGGATCACCAGTTTCCTGACAGGCAGGAAAAAACAGGTGAGACTGGGAGGTGTTACCTCCGGTATTCCGACAGTCAGCACTGGTGCTCCTCAGGGGTGTGTCCTTTCCCCACTGCTATTCTCCCTTAATACTAATGACTGCATATCAAGTGACCCAACTGTCAAACTCCTGAAATTTGCAGATGACACCACGTTCATCGGGCTAATCCAAGATGGTGACGAGTCTGCATATGAGCAGGAGGTGAAGCAGCTGGTGCTATGGTGCAGTCAAAACAACCTTGAGCTAAACACACTCAAAACTGTGGAGATTATAGTGGACTTTAGGAAACACCCTTCAACACTACTCCCCCTCACAATATCCAACATCCCTGTGTCATCTGTGGAGAACTTCAAGTTTCTGGGCACTACCATTTCCCTGAAATGGGAATCAAACATAAACTCGATTCTGAAAAAGGCCCAGCAGGGGATGTACTTTCTATGTCAATTAAGGAAGTACAGTGTGCCACAGGAGCTGTTGATACAGTTCTACACTGCAGTCATTGAATCTGTCAAGTGCTCATCAATCACCATCTGATTGGGAGCAGCAACAAAACAGGACAGAAACAGACTGCAGAAAACTGTTAAAACAGCAGAAAAATCATTGGTGCCCCTGCCCACTCTCCAGGACTTGTACCAAACAAGAACCAGAAACCGGGCAGAGAAAATCATTAATGACCCTTCACACCCTGGACACAACATCTTTCAGCTTCTCCCTTCTGGCAGGCGCTACAGAACTTTGTTCACTAAAATTGCCAGACACAGGAACAGTTTCTTTCCCCAAGCAATCACCCTCACTAACAACTGACCATAATTATATTCCTGCTCATATCTATGAGTACTGCACAGAACTGTCAGTCATCACATTATCTGTATATGTTGCACACACTATTGCTGCGATATACTGTACAAAGTTTTATAGTAAACTCTCTAATCATACCTGGCACACAATACTGTCATTTGCACTACCATGCACTCCCACACTTTATGTACATTACTGGTCTGTATCCCTATTTATTACCCACACGGTCTATACTGTCTCACATTGTCTGTATTGTCTCTATTGTCTTGTATAGTCTGTTTTTGTTTTGTCGTGTCTGTTTTGTCATGTATAGGTTTTTATTTATGTCTGTACTTTTGAAAGTAACAAACAGCTGGAACCAAATTCCTTGTGTGTGTCAACACACTTGGCCAATAAACCTGATTCTGATTCTGATTACATTCTATAAATGTAAATTTCAGCTATCATTATCGATGCAATCAAGGAATTCTTGTCCTAGCAAGAACACTGGAGAAATAAATGCATTATCCAATTTAATTTTAAAACTATTGTGGGAAACTGCTGCTTTTTAACAATATTTTTGTTCCATAGCAAAATGAGCATACATACATACAGTTGGAGTGAATTAAAAGAGGGAAAATAGGTAATAGAAAGCAGAACTGTAAATACAAGTCCTCTATAAAGCGGAACTGTAAAGTTCTCCCTTTTCTTACACACACACACACACACACACACACACACACACACACACACACACACACACAAACACATTATAGAAGGATAGCCAGCTAACTTAATTAAATCACGACCCAGCAGCTGCCTTTAAAGAGACAGGATAGAATTACTACAAAAGATAAACAACGTTTAATGCTAAACTAAAACTGATGACTAAATTTTGATACCACATATTCACTTTGGTAAAATGCTCCAAACACAATGTTTAAAAAATTAATATCTTTAAATCTGTTTCTTTGTACTCCTGAGGCCTGATGCGATGCCAGCCTAACTCTACCTTAGTTTCTTCTGCTTGGAGCTTTATGCAATTTTGACTCAGCTTCTATGATTATGGATGGTCTCAAATAGATACCCTAAACCAAATTTTAGTGTATAATCCCCTCTCCATATTGTACGTTTGTACATTTAAAGGACAGCTGCTGTTAACATAAATACTTTACAGATAAGATCTAAGTTATTGAGTTCCTTTAAGTATCAATTGAAGTGTCCATTGTATGTGCCACACCCTTAAGAATTTCTGCACTATAGCTAGATTAAGAAATAACGAATAGATTCTTATCATTTATAATCTACTGTCAATGTTTGCTAAGTGAGAAATAAGTAAAAATGTTATGTATGCACATCTTAATAGATTTCCTATGCTGAAATTTAAAATTTTGAAGAGAATGTTTCATATTAATTTTTGAGAGCTTTTGAACCAATGTTGCATCATTCACAGGTTAGATTTATTGGCACTATTCATTTTCATTCTGTGAGAAGCACGCACTTTATTACATTTCCACAGGTTTACATGTAAATCATGTATACAAAGACAGTGGTTGAATACATATGACACATGCAGCACATACATGTTAAGGTTAATTCTGATCATAAAGAACAGTTGCAATCTATTTTCTCTAGTATCTGCATTACTATATTACTATATACTATACTTATTTGTAGACTCAAATACATCATAACAATAGATGATAGACAGACATGGCTCTAGTTGTGCAATCAGACAACAATAATGTATTGATTATAGATAAAGCTGCAGCTGATTTCAGGCAGATGACTTCCAAGTTGGCTAAAATCTTGGTGACATTATTTTATACATGACATTTAACTATATGAGAAAGATCAACATCACTTTCAGCCTTGAACTGCGTATATATTGAATGCAGAAAGAAGGCTAGAAAAAAAGGTTAGAAATGTTATTTTATGAATAGTAGAATATATTTTGTTCCTTATGGACAATGTTATTGATTTGCATACTGAAATTTAGTCAACTGGTCAACTTAGTTCAATGTTAAGAATACTATACACTAAAGAACAGTGCAAACAGGTCCTGTAAACGGATGACAGAACACTCTTTGGAAAATCAAATGCTACTTAACAGAGACTTACACTGCAGTAGTTATTATAAAATTTACTTTCTAAACTTTTTTAACCAAAATCTGTTAAAAAAACCCACAATATTTCATAAGCACAAAAACAGTATAAGAATAATTATATGAAAGAAAGAAATTATGTATGAAAACAAACTTTTGAAAACATTTTGTGTTGGTAAACCTTTGTAAACACATTGGCAGTTGTTCAGAGTTAATTACTTTTCTCAGTCCAACATTAAATCTATGGCAAAACTTTGACTCAAACTTATCCACATTTAGTCTTAACTACTAAACCAACACTGTCCCAATTTTGTGTTAATTTTCCCCCTGACATTTAATAGACATAAACATTCACATTATTGTTTTAGATTAAGAAGCAATATTTGGTGAAGCATGAAATATACAGAGTTTTCTTTCACCTAAAGGCAGTTTTACATTTATTTTGTGCTGGAGCTACACAGATAATATACTAATAGAATTCTGTTTTATCCATAATATTCAAAATCACCATCTCCATATAAATGTTTTAAAAGCATTAATTCACCATTCATTTTTATAACTACTTTATCCATTAGGGGTCTTAATGGATCTAATGTTAATCCCAGAAACACCTTAAAGATAAAGAATGAATATACTTTTGTGATAATTTAGTCCAATGCAAGGAACCATATACACATAATCACACATCCATTCACACATAAATTTAGAATAAAGATATAGATGTTTTGTGAGGTAGGAAGACATGGGAGATCACAAAGAAAACTCAAGCAATTATAGGGCAACCATGCAAAACACTAAATCCTGATCTCAATATCTTTAAGTCAGGATTAAATGGGGGGGCCAAAGAGGTGTGAAGCACCACATACTGCATCACCTTGTCTGCTTCAACATCATTAAGATGTTTTTTAAGATTTTTTTACTGTGACACTCTGTATTTTTTTAATGTATCCAGCACAATTCCACTTACAAAGTTTAAGATGTTAAAAAACTGATTATAAACAAAATTATTCTAAACATATCCCAACGTGCCCTAAGTCACAACAGTTCTAAGTCTGACATTCTAAAGAATCTGGAGCAGTTTAATCTATATATGTGTATATTTGCTATAAATGATTAAATACCTTTTTTTTCCAAACCATTCCCTTAAAAGAACATCCAAGTCATTTCATTTAGGAAGTTCAGTATAAACCTTTTAAAGTATAGTGCAGCAACATGTAGCTGGATAGTCAACTGCTTCAACCTTTGACTCAATCCCATGAACAAAGTAAATGTACTCTTTTTCCTGCCATCGGTATGTCACCTTTGTGATGGGAATTAGCTCAACACTTTGTTGCTGTGGACACAAAAAGTTCAGAAAATTCTAGATTACTTCTCACATAAACAACAATTAAGTGAAAATTATTTGAATCCTTTCATTAATGTATAACAAATGATTGAGGTATAGTCATATAGTCAATTAAAAGCTCTGTAGAGCTTTTAAACATGCAATGCTCTAAAGAAAATGTAGGAAAATTAATTAAATAAATCATCAATAAATCAATAGCAAAGCAAAAAAAAAAAAAAAAAAAAAAAAGAAAGCTCTGATTCTGATCTAACAGAGATTACAAATTACAAAATATAATGCATGACTATATTCTGAAAAATACACGTTTTTTTAACCTGCTGCATGATGCGTGATGTCTGGGAAAACTTGCTGTGATGCTCTCTGACCATTCTTTCAGATGCTTGAGCCAAATTAGGTTCTGGGAATCCATTTAAAGGATACACCTGTGATAGACATAATATCAAAGATAAACGATACTGTGAATTTAGTAGAACCAGGAATAAATATAAAATATTATACAATAGTGAACCTTTTATCAAAGGTAGCAGTAGTAATAAAAATACGTTTTTACCATATACTTAGTATCTTTGATGAGCTTCTTTCCAGTAACCGCATCCAACTTATTTTTTTCCAGACCACTTGACTGCTCCACTATATAATCGTCGATGTTGTTTTTCCTGATGACAAAAGGTATAAGGATAAAAATGGATTTATTCAATGATTTAGTTAAAAGTTTTAGTTTATTTTATGTATCAAAAGGGTAAATGATTTACCATTCCACTGTAAGCTTGATATACATTAATAGCTTCTGTTTTCCTTTGCAGGTAGCACATACAGTTGTTCCTTGACCTGAACAATCAGGGCACCTATAAACAACGGGGTAAAACACAGCACCAGGTTTGTATATGATTTAGTGACAAAAGATTAAAATTTTCTCACTTATGTTTTCTTTAGTCAAGTCAAGTCAAGAAGCTTTTATTGTCATCTCAACCATACATAGCTGACGCAGTTCACAGTGAAATGAGACAACGTTCCCCCAGAACTCATGTGCTACACTAAACAACAACATTTTACAAACATCAACAACAACAACTTTATGGATAGACAGTAAATAATGACCCTCAGCTACATCACGATATATTTAATGCAATCAATAAAAAAAAACTGACACATTTTGTTAAAATAATTGCACAGAGTGGTGCCTGAAAGGTTCAGCAAGTCATCTATAGTGTCAAAACTTACTGCATTTTGCCCGTGCCATCGCATTTTTCACAGACATGTTCTTCTGCAACTTTCCCAGAGCCCCTACACATACTGCACTGTATCTGTAATAAGACATTTAGCAAAATAAAGACTCTAATTTGGAGAATAAATAGTATTTAAAAGACAATTGTTGCCATTTTTATAGCTTTACATACTACATATAAGTGATACATATTCTGTGACTGCCATTTTGTCGCCATTGCTTGCATCACTTGTATACAGTATGTAATACAGATCAAGCTAATCTGACTGATCACCTTACCTGATATTCAAACATTTTTTATTCTATATTTGTATACTGTTTATACAAATATATGCGTTTCCGCACATCAAATAAGTTTTTTAAGTATAACTTCATTTAAAAATGTAAATGATTTTTCTTGATAGATTTTTTTTTATGCCAATAGATAACAATCATTTAAAAAAAGAAAAAAAAACGAGCACAATGAAATGAGTAATTATTTAAGTGTATTAAATTGATATATATATATATATATATATATATATATATATATATATATATATATATATATATATATATATATATATATATATATATATATATATATATATATATATATATATAAAAACCCGGCCGCAGCGGTGAGAGCGCCGCATCCTAACCACTAGACCACCAGGGAACCTACATTGCAAATATATACTGCAAATTAAATATGTACACAAATTGTCCCCGTAAAAATACTGAGAAAAAGAAGCAAAATTAATCTACCTTTCCCCACACCTTAACATTGGATTAGTTGTAATGTCTTATGTGGATATATTTGATATATTTGAGGTTGGAAAACCTGACACCTCTCCCCTCAAATTGTCTGAGAGGAGACTAAAGGAGCACAAACAGTCAAAGGTTATGTTTTATCAAATGTTCTTCAGAGATGTTCTGACTGGAGCTTAAGTTCATGTGATGGAGCATGTTGTGACAGAGAGTGTTGCCTCTTCCTCTTCAAATGTTTCTTGCAGAGGCTGGAGTTATGTTGGTGAATTTGAACATCAATCCAGTCCAGTACTTTAGGAATAGCCTTGTGCCAAATCAATTTAGTGGACCATAACTACTGTAAATATGTTATTACACAGTTGAAATACACAGTGGTCATATAGTGACAATTTTCTGAGATTACTCACAGTCTTGGCTCCACTACATTTGGTACAGTGGCATTTTCCTGAGGCAGAACAGGTTTCACATGGCTAGAAAGGAATGTTTCATATGTTAAATTGGTTAAAATGGCTATTAAATCACTCAGTAATTAGAGGTTAAAGCATTTTTTTGCATCTTAAAGAGAAATTTAGCCCATAAAATGCACCTCAAAACAACAAGTTTTATCATTAACATGTTAATTCACTATTTTATAAATACCTTGACTGATGCTGTATTTGGCACTTCAACATCCTGAGTAGCTTCAGTAAACATGGCTGGTACTTGAACCGAGACTTCCCATGGATTGGGAACAATCTGTGTGTTGGTGGTCAGCGGCTGACCTACAGTATTATTAACCATTTCCAGGATTATCAAAAAAATCATTCATAGATGCATATAAATGAATGTAAATATCTGACCCTGCCTTTACCGTCATAAGGCTTGCTAGCCCACTCAGTTTTTCTGGATTCTGTGTAAGTCTCCAAACGATACTGTAAAGGTGAATAAATGTGTCAACCGCAATGAGAGAATTATTTTTCTCAAAGATGAGAAAAACGAAATTTGAACATACAACATACATTACATACTAATTCTCTTTTTGGTTTATGCTTTTGATTAATACATTTTTCGATTTCTTGCACCTTCAATAGTCAATTGAATAATTTTATCTTTTAATTTTCAAGAGATAGTTACTGAAGTTGTGTTTAAATGAGTGTTGCTATGCAGCCATTATATTCTTCAACTATTCCAAGTTGCAATCATTCATAAGTTGATAATATCTTAAATGGGATTTAAAACTGTGCTCACTTGTTGGACAAGCCTAACAACCAGTGCCATAGGAAGTAAGTACTTGTCTTCAGTTCTGGGAAACTCTTGTTATGCACTACAGCATATGTACATATGGTATAACCTAATATATAATATGCATTAATTTATTATTTTTACAAAATGTCACACAAAAGTCTGTGTGTGTGATTGCATTTACTCTATAGGTGTTGAACTGTTCCATATTGGTGATCACACCATCTTTAGCTGGACCATTCGCATAACAGCAATTGTTGTTTACATAGTCGTGAAAAGCCTCTTGGGCCTCTTCCTTGGTTAAAGCAGGAACGCTGAAACAAAAGAATAGTCACACAATTATCAGCAATCAGTATTATTTTTTCTGTACAATACCGCAATCCTAATTTTTGAGTAAGTAACAAAATTTTATCTTGTGGCACATGTTTCTAAATATTTTGGATATGGCATGATTGGTCATAAAATTGCATACAATTTTATAGTAGACCCAAAGTTGAAATTGTTCAGCAGCTATACAAGAAATGTATCAGGAATCAGGCACTGCACCAGACCCAGCTGATATAGATGAATAACATCTGCAGAATAACTTCCACCTTAAGCGTAGACAATATTTGAGAAAGCATTGTGGACCGTGGTGTTGCTGGCACTCTCTGGGGCAGGATCAGGAATCTGTGGCCTAGTTGCTGAATCTTGAAGTGAAACAAGTCAGCAATAAAAAATAGAGTACATCCTATCCTAGTGGACTATCTGGCTGTGCAAGGAATATCAGGCCCAAATGGAACATCCTTACTTCCAAATGATGTTGTGGGTAATATTTAACCCTACTCATTCCACAGCCATCTTTTAAGCAGCTGTCACAACTAGGTTTGAGCTATGTTGCATTCCTCTGTAAGCTGGTGAACATGGCAGAGTCTACATTTGAAAATGATGATTTGTCTGATTTGTCTAGAAAGGAACTAGGACAGTTTTCAAAGCTTATTTTTGAAAACTGTCCAACCAGGCAATGAAAAACAAACACATTTATAATCTTACCTCCAGTCCTGTGCTGGCTGAACATCAGCAGTTGGCATGGGCTGGATAGGTGGAGCAGGAAGAAACCCACCTTTTAAAATAAAACATTACAAGTGTGAAAAAGATTTGTGCCATGAACAGAAGGCTAGTCATGGGTCTTTATTTATGAAACAAGCTTAAAATTAGTAGTCCACTGGCACTTTATGAGGTATGTCGTTATCTCTTAGCAAATCCATTAAGACAAGCTATAATTAGATATTTAGATATTTCTATCAGTGGTGGGCGGTCAGGGCCAGCAAAGCCTTCTCTGCTGGCCTAAACACTATCAGAAGCATTGATCTACATTTACAACTAAATTCTTATATTTGTTTCATGAAATTGTATTAATTTATTCCCAACAGTTTATTCTCTTTATTTTGTAGTGTTTCTCTTGGCTGCACTGCTTCCAGTACGTGTATGTGGATGTTAGATTTTTTTGTCCAATCAGATTTCAGTCTATATGTGTTGCCATGTCAATCTAATCTGCCCAGGGCCTTAAAGTCAGTACTGCTGGCCTTTTTACTTTAGTGTCTATGAGAAATAAATCTGTTTCTTTAACCAATCACATTTCAAGGTCGCCTCACTTCTGATTGGAAGCTCTGGACACATTAATACATCTGAGTTCGACTTTTTTATGTCTACGGAGGAGGAGAAATTGATTTGGTCTCGGACATACTTAAAAATACATTTTGAAGAAAAGCTAGACATCGTGAGTAGAGGTTGGCCAACCTCAAAGCTAGCTAGCCTGTCTCAGCCCAGGAAAGGGTTTGTTCTCCACTTTAAGACCAGTGAACATGAGCAGTACCACTGGATTACAGCTCTCTGAGGAGCGGTGCAAATTATGAGTATGCATCTCTGGTGAGTAGGTTGTTTTTATTTATATTTTTATGTATTTATCATGTTATTAGACAAATATTGATTCTGAACTGCTCTCTTGGGTTTCTTGCTTTAGTAAAATGGTATTCACTCTTCATATGCTAAATGCTTCTTTCTCTGTAATGCCATGCGTTTTTATATTGCGTTTTTGTATAGTATTGATGGTTTCTATAATTGTAAGTTGATAGTGGTGGTATTAAGAAGTGAATTAAGTCGGGTAAGTCCTCACTAAAGGCCCAGGTACCAAATGCACGGCCCGCTATATTGTATGCCGTTAATTTCTTGATGACTTGTGACACAAGTTATAAGTCCTCTAAATGTCATGTATAATATGCTACATTAAAAACTCATTAGTGCCTTAGTAAATAATAGGCTATTACAAAAGAGTGGAAAAGTTTATATCAAGAGCAACATATAGTTGTCATATGAAGTGTGCGTGGCAGGCAGGATAGTCAGTTGCAAGTGCTAGGTAAAAGTGTTTATTAAAAAGACAAAAATCCTGAAAATTTTTTAAACATGAACCAGGCTATGGCCAGACAATTAGCAAACAATAATAGTAGAAATGCTTCTTGTGGACCATAGATCAGGGACTATAGATCATGGGTTTCATGCTTCTCCTGGACCATGGAGATATATATATTATATGGAATATATATATATTATATATACATATGTAAACCCCATTGCACCAGTTTCACTATATATATATGTTCACCTGTTCACCACTGTTCCTTTTTTAGACCACTTTTAATAGACAATGACCACTGGGAACACCCCAGCGAGAAAGTCTTAGTAGCCACACATTGTTGGCATGAAGTGGGGTGGGAGGGGGGTTCTCTAGCTACAGTACATATATATAAGACAAATACAACTAATTTTAAAAACAATAAATTATTTATTTTCATTTAATTCTAATATTTCATTATTTGTGGTCCTACCTCCAATTCCCTCATATCCAGGCATCATGTTCGGTAGGGTTTGTACCCCATATAAAGGGGGCTGCTGCATCCCATGCATAAGTGGCATTCCTTGAACTTGGGGAGGCTGCATTCCACCCACTGGGGCATACATAGCTGTTGTAAAGACAGTGAACATTTTTAAATTAGCATGGTACACATTTCTTCATCTGAGATTAACCCATATATGTTTTAAAACTTTAACGTGTTAACTTTAAGGCACTAATTAACTGTTTTAAAGTAATTGTTTTAAGTTCAGTAGAGGCCACAGTTATGTATCTGATGCATTGCAAGTGGATCAACTTTCAGCCTGCAAAATTTTACCTATTAATGTTTCCACTGTCATGGCTGATTCATGGTAACTTCTGAATTTATATAGCATCTTCCAGATTATAAAACCATTTTAGAGAGGAAATGCCCAATAGCAATATGAGAAGTGGGGCAGAAATGGGGAAGGTGTGGCCCAATCCTGCATTTTTCTTAACACAAAAGTGAATGTTATAGGGTGGTTGTTGATGAGTGCCAGGTGCAGGTGGTT